>NW_019942882.1:175686-182234 GCF_002910315.2 Salvelinus sp. IW2-2015 | reverse complement strand
ATTCCATGGAGCCTAAAGTTGACCAGTTTACATCCTAACCACCAATCAAGCAACATTATGGACTAAACGTTCAAATCCTGTTGCTGTAGGATTATTTTGATGCGATAATACGGGTCAAATTAAGATCCTATATCTGTAATTCTAAAGTAGTGATTTCTGCAGTATGCACCCTCCATCTACTTGTGTGTGTGTGTGTATGTTTGTGTTTTTTCTTGGCCAGCAAGTCCAGGCTTGGATGCAGTCCTGTCTGTCCCTACTCTATGCAAACATGTCAGGCATTTCGCCACTTGTATGAGTGAGCTACGGTACCCCATTTTGGAAGGTTTAAAAAAAGACTTAATTAATCATGTGTGCACTGTATTTCAAATGAAATTACTATGAAATTAAATCTAATTTGGATTCTGCAATTGTTCAAGTGTTACTTAAGTTTAAGTGTTAAAGTAAGTGTTATTCATGTGTTATTTTCTAGAATGCGAAGTACTTTTTTAATGAGTAGTAAATTCTAAATACTCTAAACTGACTGTAAGATTCAGCTGGTTCCACATTCAATACTGATTTGAATACCCAGGGCTAGGATTACTGAACATAGTTGAGGTTCAAATTCATGTTGATTCTGCATTTATGTGACACTACACTTTGTGAATGTGGAATGTCTAGTTGATTAATCCATGTGTGTCTGGACAAACAGGTCTCCTTTGTACAGACACTGGACTTAACATATGCAGCTTTCAACAAATCACTGAAATGACAGACGACTACCAGTATGAATACATATGCATTTCAGGAAGTCAGTGGCTCTCTTATGAGAAACGTGGAAGTGAGGCGCTGGCGGGAATACACTGAGAACACCCAAAACAAACCCACTTCTAGGACCAACTGGCATCCACACCATGTTAGAAATAAGGGAACGTATTTATGGGTGTCTGGCAGTGGTTCACTGAGGTCCACACAGATACAACAAGGCTGCCTGGATGCCAGTGCCTTGCCTCCTGATCACCCTAGATTTCACATCCACCCACAGCAACTAGGCGCTGGATTCAATCCGTATCGCTGAAGTATCGTGAACGGTCTGCGTGAAAACGTAAAGGTCATTTACGATTGAGCCGACATATGCARCATTTAATGTGAATTCAGTCTCCACGTACGAGGCAACATTGCCTTTAAATTTCAATCGATATATAACGTGTATCTTCCGGGATATTGGGCGATACGGATTGAATCCAGCCCTAAAGCCTGTACGGGAGACGATTGGTCCTCATCTTGAGCCACCAACTTAAAGGTGACTCTCCGGGGTTCAGACCACTCTTGTGTCCATGATCACCAGATCAAAAGGGCTTGCGTTTTTCTGCTTTCCACTTTAAAAGAAATGAAATCCAATGATGTGAAACTAATTACAGATAAGTGAAATTCTGTTGCATTCAGTGGTATAAGTACATCATAACAATATTCAAAAATGAATCTTACATAAATTATTTGGTCAGATGTAATTTACTGTAATTACTCTCCTCCTCTTCAACTCCAGGGTAAACAAGAATGATAAAGTCAGCTACAGAAACTGAAACCACACTTAAACCAAACCTGAAGTTTTATGCAACTGTTTTCATTTTGGAGTGCATGATATAACAACTCAAAGATGCTGAACCTACATTGCTAAAAATCTATATTTTTACCATCCCTACAGATATCAATCCTATTGTTAAAGTTGTTTCAGACGAAGGTCAACACATGGAACAAAAGTGGTTAGCTTTTTCCATCCCTAATATAACAAAATCAAGATGGCTATACCAAACATAAGTCTTTATAACACATACACACATGCGCACACACACAGTATAGAGACAATGTTCGGCTCTGTTGTGACATCAAAACTCACTCTGTCTTTTGGATTCCAATGTCAGGACTTCACTATTATGCTGCTGGTAACACTGACAGATTTTGAGCTTGGCTTTTGGAGGAAGACACACGGTTCTCATAAACCCATTAATCTTGAAAGGAGCAACTGTCAGAAAACATACACTACCCCTATCCCTGACATAGAAAAGGTCTGTCCAAGGCCTTGATTTCTGGTTTGCCGGAAAATGATATCACACTGCCTCTCGATAGCAGGCCTTGAATGTCCCAGAGCACACTTTTCTGGGCTGGCCCTGCCACAGCATTCTTGTATGAACAAGGACAGCACACACTAACCCTAACAGAGGTGAAAAAACAACACTACACATACACATATTCTGAACTTATACATCTGAGGGGTACAGCTCAATGGGGATTCTCCATGCTCTGAGTTGCTCTCAAAAAGCACAACCCATGGTTGTTGCAGGTTATAAAATAGGTGGGCATGACTTCAAAGCTTCTGTCCCTTCAAGCCTGTGCTGTGTACAATTATACTGGAAAATACTTGACATGAAAACATCAGAGGAAAAGTGCAATGAATTAAAAATATAATGTCGTTACTATACAACTCTGGGGTCAATAACGTTTGTCCTTATCAAATTTTTCAATAGTACAAATCACATTTTATTGTCAAATGCTTCATAACGAAAAGATGTAGAAAAGGTGTAGAGAAACTTACCCACAATGCAGAGGRAAAAAAGTACATAATGAGTAATGATAACTTGGCTATATACACGGGGTACTTACAAGTACAGAGTCGATGTGCAGGGGTACGAGGTAATTTACGTAGATACAGTGCATTCGGAAAGTTATCAGACCCCTTCCCTTTTACACATTTTGTTACGTTACAGCCTTATTCTTAAAYTGATTAAATGTTTTTTTCCTCATCAATCACACAATGCCCCATACTGACAAGTGAAAACAGGTTTGTAGAAATGTTTGCAAATGTAATTAAAAAAAAATGGAAATAGCTTCTTTACATGAGTATTGAGACCCTTTGCTATGAGACTCGAAATTGAGCTCAGGTGCATCCTGTTTCTATTGATCATCCTTCAGATGTTTCTACAACTTGATTGGAGTCCACCTGTGGTAAAATCTATTGATTGGACATGATTTAGAAAGGCACTCACCTGTCTATATAAGGTCGCACAGCTGACAGTGCATGTCAGAGCAAAAACCAACGCATGAGGTCAAAGGAATTCTCTGTAGAGCTCCGAGACAGGATGGTGTCGAGGCACAGATCTGGGGAAGGGTACCAAAAAATGTCTGCAACATTGAAGGTCCCCAAGAACACAATGGCCTCCATCATTCTTAAATGGAGGAAGTTTGGAACCACCAAGACTCTTCCTAGAGCTGGCCGCCTGGCCAAACTGAGCAATCCGGGGAGAAGGGCCTTGATCAGGGAGATGACCAAGAACCCGATGGTCACTCTGACAGAGCTCCAGAGTTCCTCTGTGGAGATGGGAGAACCTTCCAGAAGGACAACCATCTCTGCAGCCCTCCACCAATCAGGCCATTATGGTAGATTGGCCAGACTCTACAAGATTYKCTGGTCTAATGAAACCAAGGTTGAACTCTTTGGCCTGAATGCCAAGCATCACGTCTGGAGGAAACCTGGTTGGTGAAGCATGGTGGTGGCAGACGGTGAAGCATGGTGGTGGCAGATGAAYGGAGCCAAGTACAGAGAGATCCTTGATGAAGACCTGCTCCAGATCGCTCAGGACCTCAGACTTGGGTGAAAGTTCACCTTCCAACAGGACAATGACCCTAGGCACAGAGTGGCTTCGGGGAAAGTCTTTGAATATTCTCGAGTGGCCCAGCCCGAGCCTGGGCTTGAACTCGATCAAACATCTCTGGAGAGACCTGAAAATAGCTGCGCAGCGACACTCCCCAAAAGTTCGGACACACCCACTCATTTCAGGGTTTTTCTTTATTTTACTGTTTTCTACATGATTTTCCAGATTGACTAACCTGATGGAGGAGTACTGTACAAATCTAATGTATTTGCCCGAGTGGGTTTTTCTTTATTTTACTGTTTTCTACATGATTTTCCAGATTGACTGACCTTCATGTCTTAAAGTAATGATGGACTGTCATTTCTCTTTGCTTATTTGAGCTGTTCTTACCATARTATGTACTTGGTCTTTTACCAAATAGGGCTGTCTTCTGTATGCCACCCCTACCTTGTCACAACACAACTGATTGGCTGAAACGCATTAAGAAGGAAAGAAATTACACAAATACATTTTTAACAAGGCACACCTGTTAATTGAAATGCATTCCAGCTCATGAAGCTGGTTGAGAGAATGCCAAGAGTGTGCAAAGCTGTCATCAAGGCAAAGGGTTGCTACTTTGAAGAATCTAATTTGTTTAACACTTTTTTGGTTACTACATGATTCCATATGTGTTATGTCATWGTTTTGATGTCTTCACTATTTATCTACAATGTAAAAAATAAAGAAGAACTTGAATGAGTAAGTGTGTCCAAACTTTTGACTGGTACTGTATGTAAAAGTGATATTTCTAATAACCTGTTTTTGCTTTGTCATTGCGGGGTATGTCGTGTAGATTGATGAGGGGAAAAAACGATTTAATCCATTTTAGAGTAACACGGAACCCAAACCGTGCGCCATCGTGCATACATTTATTTTGTCCAACTACACCAAACGCGATCACGTCAAACAGGTWAAAAAATCWAAACAAACTCTGAACCAATGACATTAATTTGGGGACAGGTCGAAAAGCATTAAACATTTATGGCAATTTAGCTAGTTAGCTTGCACTTGCTAGCTAATTTGTCATATTCAGCTAGCTTGCTGTTGCTAGCTAATTTGTCCTGGGATATAAACATTGAGTTGTTATTTTACCTGAAATGCACAAGCTCCTCTACTTCGCCAATTAATCCACACATAAAACGGCCAACCGAATCGTTTCTAGTCATCTCTCCTCCTTCCAGGCTTTTTCATCTTTGAACTTATATGGTGATTGGCATCTAAACTTTCATAGTATTACCACAACAACCGACAACACAGTTCGTCTTTCAATCACCCACGTGGGTATAATCAATGAGGAGATAGCACGTGGGTACCTGCTTCTATAAACCAATGAGGAGATGGGAGAGGCAGGACTTTCAGCGCGATCTGCGTCAGAAATAGAAAGGAGTTCTATTTTAACCCTTGGCAACGCAGACGCTCGTTGGCGCATGAGCAGTGTGGGTGCAATAATTGAATAACATGGATTTCTAMATTTATTTTGCGACGCTCGCGCACGCGACGTGTCCKGTCTGGTCAGCATGTAAGGCTATAACGTAACAAAATGTCGAAAAAGTCAAGTGGTTAGAATACTTTCTGAATGTACTGTATGTACAAATTGGTAGGGATAAAGTGTCTCGGMAACAGGATAGATAGATAATAAACACTTGCCATGCTGTAGCATAGAGAACAGTCTATAGTATAATATAAGGTGTCAGGTATTTATAAAGAAAAAAGAAAATAAGTCAATGCAATACTACATCTACAGTATGTAATCCAGAATTGTTCCATATCATGGGACAAGATCCAAGTAGACCAAACATGAGTAAGTAGCCTTCTTTGGAGTTTTAAGTGTTCCAGTAAATTGATAGCAGACCGAGAGAACACCACTCAAACCCGGCCATGCCACACTGCCAACAACCAACAATGGAATGCCAACGGCGTCACAGATTATAAAACATGTAGTTGAAACATTACAACACAAATACCTAAGAAGACTCTCCAACGTCATATGCAAACATTATCAAGCCAATTAAAACAATTGCATTGATCCAATTAGGATTAATATCTGGGTAACATGCCTTATAAACAATACACAGATGTAGCCAAATAAAGATTTATTAGAAGACTTCATCACAAATACAGAATAGATTTAGTCACAGAATCACACAAAGCCAAAATAATATTAAAGGAATAGATGAGTATGTGATCACTTCATATTGAGTGTTTCTAATGAATTCCTGTACTTTTGCTACACAAACCCATGGAACAATATCCGTTTATAATTTCGGAGGCCATCATCATCTTCTGATAGCCCATGCTCTGGTCTCATCTTGTCTATCTCGTATGTAGAGGCAGTTCTAGTAGAGGTAGTATTCGGATGCATTTTGTCCAGGTAGTAATCTAATAATCAGAAGAAACAGAAAAAGGGCAAACATTATGATTATCTTCATTCACATTACTAGTTAAAAAAAAAAACACACTACCTGATTCAACAATCTGACCATCATCCCTCAGCCATTGCATTCATACACACTGTATCTGTGTGATCCCTTACACGTCTTTGCAGTTATTGCATTCCGTTGTTGCTAATTAGTTTCATGCTAGATGAGGTTTGAGAGAGGATCATGTATCTTTGTCTTGGTTAACCCCTACGTCAGATGTTACACACAGGCGTGTCTCATTATGATCCTCTGAGATAATATTTCCATATGGACAAATTGAATTTGTGGTCACTGATTGCTGTGTTTTTATCTTTATAGAGGACACTGTTCCATTCTCTCCAGATATGCCTCTCCTTGYGTGTATTACAGTAAGCCTTCATCTACTAAAGCAGTGAATTCATTGTGGGACTCAACTATCTGTGAGTAATGAAAATAGCTGCTTTATTGTTCTGTTTACCAGATA
>NW_019942882.1:159827-175661 GCF_002910315.2 Salvelinus sp. IW2-2015 | reverse complement strand
CTTTATGCCCCGCTGATGGGTACGTGAGTGAGTAGTGTATTAGGGCGGGGGGGGGGGGACAACGTTAAAGTAGACAGAGATCAAATACTGGAGAATGTTAAACAAATCACCCATGTTCATATTTTCTGACCACAATTTTACTTGCTATAACGTCCACGCACAACTAAATTAAAAAAAAGACCTTTTTATATTTCCTATATATTTCCATGGTTACATGAAAGGCCAGATTTCGCTCCGGGAATATTAAGGCAAACACTGTCATGGGATTTCAAGTGCCAGCCCAACACTATCTTTGTTCGAATTAGTAGCTAGAATATTAAACACCAATTAGAAGTCTATGGTTTTAATGAATTGTCAAGTGGTCCAGCCCCAACCAAGCTCTGCGTAATTTTTTAGAATAAAATTAAAGCAAGCATGGTTTCTGTTGTACACGCCCCCTCACATTACCATCAAACCTAACCCTGAACCCCCTGTTTTATTACTGCCCCCACCACATTGACACGCTGCGTTTAATAAATATCTACTTAGTGAAACCTGTATCATGGAGTGCGTCAAGCCCCATCGTGCGGGACCTTGACTGCGTTGATATATTGGTCTCTTTAACAGCTCCTGTGTTTTATATCAGACCGATATTTCCTTATTGGGTATGACATACTTCGATATCTTCTTTTTTACTTCTTCTATTACTTCCATAATTATGTTGGTAACCCAGTTATTTAATAGCAATAAGCCACCAGTGTCTGGAGTTGTTAGTTTTGTGTATAGTATTTTATTTTATGGCCATGATTATTTTTATACCACGGCTAAGTGGCTTTTATTCTCAAGCAAAACTCCACTTGTTGTTCGACTGTCTTTAGCATGATTAGTTCTCTTTTAGCTTGTTGGGTAATATGGCTTATTACCTATTTCAGTATATCAGTGCTATTTTGATGGAAAGTTTTTTCATATGACCTTCTCTAGTACTTGGAACATATATACAGCCCTCCACTCTCTTAAAATGTCTATATAACAAGTACTAAAGTTCTCTAAAATATAAAAATGCGTCATATCTTTCTCCTATTGTACTCAGGTCCTAACAATTCATATTCGCATTAATTAACAAAGTCGAAACATGTGGCGTTTATAATAGATATTTGACAACAAGTAAATCAGGAACAAATAATAGCTAGCAAGCTATTTTTCATATACTCGACTATAGTAGTAGTGCTGCTAAGGGCTAACTATACTTATATATTGATCTCCCACACATTGAAAGTGGTGAGTGTCCACGAACCTCTTTTTGGACACATTTTGAGAACGTGAGAAGAGAGTTAATAGAGCTTCATGAGACGCTGCAATCCCTTTTCCTATTGATAATGATCCTATATGAGAGTTGTTTCTACTCAACACACGATTGTAGTCCACCTCCTGGTTAACATCATTTCAATTGAATATTGGACAATAGCATATTTCGGCGAAAGGCACACACCATAGGTTTGTAGTAGACGTCCGTCTTGTAGTGTGCGGCTCTCAGTGACCACCTGAGGTATCTGATTACGATGTTATGCGGAACATACATCAACTTGTAAAACAAGGAGTCACGATGTGGTGGCAATAAATACTCTCTACTATAGGAACATATGAGCAATAGAGAGAGTAAACTACATGTCAATGGCTCGTACCGACAAGGATATGTGAGCACTTAGTTCATGCATCCACTCACGAAATATCAACTCCCCCAAAGCTATCGTGCGCACACACGAAGCATATATATTGGCGAATTTCACATACGAACACTATCTATCTCAGAACAGCACACGACAACATCATACACCAACTACATCAGACACCACACGCACCATCGAGCTAGCGACACACCAGTAGTCTCAATGCAGTCTCACACGACACATACACACAGGAGCCGATACAAACCACACGAGAGAGCGCACAACAAACAATCACCACCTATACACTACCTCCATCTCTCTACACACAACCTATCATTTCCTACGCATGAAACTAAATCATTATACAAGGCCAATCCGTGCATACACTGGCAAACTAATGCACACAGACGAGTTAGTGATATATCTAAGGGACCAACAAGCTAAAAGAGAAATATATCAAGTGTGTACCAAATTTGGAATGCAATGGTCGTGAGAGTGCGACTTCTTCAGTAATGCTGCCACCGTCCACCGATTGTTTCTGAATATCTACTGTTTTAGTGTCTGAGTGTTTGCACTCCTTTAGTGTTACAACTAGTAATGTGAGATCGAGAATGATTTAAAATTACACGTCAAACACATATATACTTGCTCACAATCTCAATTACATGGTACCTATACATTCCCTACATTAGTGAGGTGTGGCTACTTCCTCCCAACAAATGCATTATGCCTACCTAGCTTATATATAGTATGTGATATAAGTAGTCTTAAGAATTATACTTCGGCGTATCTATATATATTTTTTCCTGTGACTAGAAATCACGCCCTCAATACCAAGTATCGAGGATTTTTCTATATTTACGGGCCGTGACCCTCTCTACAGGTTATAGACACTGCCTCTTAACATACGAGATTCAGGACAAAGATGAGCCCCCGTCTCGAGGAGGCCCCAAAAATAAATGAGCGCTGTATTCAGCAAAAGAGATGTGCGCAATTGAAGTGATGGGTGAGCTAGTCCTCTCACTCTCTCGCCATCCGAAATTGAGTGAAGACGGAGGTGTTATTTTGTGTGATCCAACTGCTACAGTAGGCTTCCTCTGAGTGAATAGTTAATGCCCAGAAAAAAGGGAGATACAAGAGTGTGCGACTAACTCGTCATCGAGGAGAACCATCATCACAATATATAGCACCCTGCTCTCGCATCACACGGGTAAAGTAGTTGAGACCTTATCTTATATATCCCTCCCTCTTAACTGACACTAGCGGGATATTCTATTGGTGGCTTTAGCAGGAATAATAGAGTCTCCACACCCTGTAGAGATCACGAACACACAAAAAACTCTGAGTTCAACCCAATCATATTGTGGTGATACTCAAAACCACTCAGTTGTCTCAACATAACTTACTCAGATCTCATATTGCCACTGTACACACTCTTCCATTGAGGGCGTGTTTTTAGTATGGCTTGCTTACATCTGTGTATTGTTTATACTACAAGGGCCCATGTTAGTACACCAGATATGTAGAGTGTCTCTCTAGAGTTGGGCCATGAATACACACTACACCCTGTCGAGTATTGTGTCTTGCTTCTCTCACTCCGCTGCGAGAACCTCCTCTTCCTTAGACCCTCAATCTGTTCCTCTCAAGATAGTGGCATCATGATGCAAACCACCACAACACTCTTACTGCATGCCAAAGCGCTTAACTCCCACTCCAAGACTCATGGCCTTTGAGAGTGTGATTCGTTCTTATTAAGGGGAAGCACCCAGAGCAGTGGAAAGTATGGCTACTACATGTCACTGTACTCACCAATTAGCCTTTACACTGTGTAATGTTTCAACTACTAGTGAGTGTTATAGATTATAGACTATCTCTCGTGTGACAGGACGGTTTATATGGCAATAAGCTCCGATCATGAGTCTAGCTGTTGACGTATATGAGACCATGTAGATACTGGCTCTAGGGTGCGAGAGGTTGTTGATCTCTCGAGGCTTGGAGTGTTTTGCCAAAAGCTCCTCTGAGTCTCAATATATCTCTTATCATCATTGGTGCGTGGCCCTATACCCATTCCCTCAACTTCTATATATCTCCGACATATGCAACACAACCAGAGACTGACAACCAAGGGAGTGTCTCTGGTTTGGTATATCGAGACTAAATAAAAACTACAGCTTATGGTAAAAGGGGAAACTCTTTATGTGAGCCATGGTCCTGATCCCGAATTTATATCAGCCCAAGCTTATATATATATAATCTCATGTATGGAGAATATTACCTTCTACTTACTCTTGTATTGATGCTATATCATTTTAGACAATAACATAATCGCCTCTTGGATGGTATGTGCTACGTTACTGATACAGTACGAATATATTTAAGCCTATGACATGATGTGGCACCCAATACTCTTTTCATTGTAATGGGTATATCATAGCTTAGATAGATGTAGTTTATATACTGCTCATTCATCTCGATATCCTCTCCCTCTTCTCACACACACACACACACACACACACACACACACAAATTTCCAGCACTTACCAGCCATCTCTGCCAACAATGTCCATTAATTCCAGTAAAGGAAATACAACATGAAGTGGAGCCATTTTAGTACACAGCCATTCATTCTTGTTTTTACACTCCACAGTACAGATAATACACATTTAACAAATGAAATCTAAATGGGTTCACTTGCAGGCCCAGCTGTGCTACATTGTGAAGAATATTTATTTTGGGACAAAATATGTTTTTTTCTGTGTATAAAAGCTTGGTTTCTGAGATGGAGGAGTACTGTACAAATCKAATGTATTTGCCCGAGTGGGTTTTTGGATTGCTGCACATACAGCCTAGAAATCAAAAGGGATGCATATTCCTACACGGCTAGACAAGGCWCCCTCCCCATGTAACAATTAGACTCCCCTCTGCACACGGGACGTGTTTCGAAAAGGTCACAAGCAATTACCCAACCTGATAAAAGCTGGCATGTCTCACATGGCACTGCACACTCTCATTAGGCGTGTACTGCAGCCTAGAGTGGGTCTCTGGGCCATAAAATCCCTGTGTTGCTCCCTGCCTTCCAACCCTCCTCTAATAGGTCTGCACCCACCAGCGTTAGCAGCACAAGGGAAACTACACATCACCTCTGGATYAGATATGAGGGGAAAGGAGTACTGGCAAACACTGTGAGAGGATGAGGGCCTACTGTGCATTACTGTGCTTACTCAAAACCTGACAAGGGAAGGACATGGTTATCCCCAATCATAAACACAGGCTTAATTTGTATGGATTTTAAAAAAAAAAGATGGAATTAATAGAAATAAAAGAGTATGATTATTATGTGTATCTATGAATATAGTCATACTCATGAACCATATAGGTTCATATAGGTTCCATACAAATTCAAGCCAAAGAGGAGATAAAGGCATGGGAGGAGTCTCTAAACTGCACCAATAGGCAACAGAGATCATTTACTGATGTGATCCATGCACAGGATACCTTGCTCTCAGGGCCGATTCCAAACAGAATACTTGTGGGCTTATCCAAATTCAATTTTAGTACACCCAGTTTTACACTCTCTGGCCCATGTCGATCCTAGTGTGCTGGATGCACTCAGTGTGGACCCTGTCTAACACTTTCCATACTGAGGTATGAGATCACAAAACTCACAAAACACTAAATCAAAACCGGAGGCACAACGGGTCTTCAATAAAACACCATGGCCCATCAAGTAGAAAAAGGCCGTTTGAAACCTTAACTAATAGACAATACTGTAAATCGTATACATCTGCCTTTTCAACGTCTGAAGGCCAAATGCATGGGGACGATTTTTCCGCAAGTAATTCATAAGTAAAAGTTCAAAATGTGTATCATGCTATTAACAGTTCATTTAAATCGAGCATCCTATTATATGAAAATATGATTGATATAAATATCACACACACACCACCACACACACACACACACACACACACACACACACACACACACACACACACACACACACACACACACACACACACACACACACACATACAAATAAATAAATAAAATGTCAATTTCAAAAAGGCACAATGCAATGGAGAAATTGGTATTAGGCTAATATGTAATATTGCTAACTCAAAATGCCCGATACGCTATAGTGAATGAAGTTGTGGGTAAGTGCAATTCATTATTAAACAGTCGATTTGCATATGTTTCGTCTATTCCACTGCGAATAAGGGCCAGTAATTTCACTAAAGAAGAAAGAAAAGTAATTTAATTAACGTATGAACTAGCCTCCACTATATGAAAACTAAACATCTAAGAAGTCCTTCATTCACGGATAAGATCATGCAGACTTGAAGAGAGGATTCCTTAACGTCACTTGAAACCAAGATCAATCAATACTGAAGGACTGGGTCTGTGCACCTGCAATCTTCAACGGTGTTCAAATACAAGTTAAAACAAGCGACGGATATCCACCCAGATTTGTTTGCACCTCTMTATCATTGAAAACTATGAATAAACATTTAAAAACAATGTATCAATTCATGGAGGAGACGAGGCATGTGTTGACAGTAAACCATAGCAAGAAAATGTTGATTTCGTTTAATGGCCAAATATTATTTCGATGATCAATCGTTGAAATAGGCAACTTTTGGAAAGATTTCTAAACGAAATATAATCGAAAATGCAACTTAACCAAATGTAAGTGGGCGAGCTGCAAAATCGAAATTTCATGCAAAATCGAAAAATAAAATAAAATAGAGGAATAAGACGGGTTTATTCAGAATTGCTGGTGCATGGCGATGTGTTTTTCTTTAGGAGTAAACGGTGGAGGGGAGTGATCAGTAAAAAAACGATGCATTATCGTTTATTACGATAGGCTTATCTATTGAGCAGAATATGGTCTGTCTGCGAGAATAGGCCTAAGTAGTTAAATACCGGACTACCGTAAGACCTAAAGCCTAATACAAGGCTATATGATGTACTTTAAGACGATGGTGAATACCTACATTAACGTGTGAAATATAATTAGCCTGCAGTGTTCAGAAGACGCAACTAAGGTTACAAAGGTCTCCGCTTCGGCTAAACATACTTATAAGCCTGATGTGTGCACGGCGTTTAATGCGTAAGGCATTGAGAACACTACCCATAGGCCCTACATGTACAGTGACGAAACCGCCAGTTTGCCGAAAACGACAGCTTCCTTGCAACACATCCAGTGATGCGGTGGTGATGCGTGTGCCAAACTAAAGTAAGCGCATACCAGCCTCCTGCGTCATGGGTTGTAACCACAGAGGTGACATGAGACGAGAGGTGGACACCTGTTGGGACCCAGGTCCGCGCGCACGCTGGCCTTTCTCCAGCCGCTACCACAACTGGAGAATGTGCTGGTTTGAGGCGCTCGAGACGCTCGAGACGAGGATATAGCCCATACAGAAACACCAACTTTTGAGAAACTATTCGATCAAACTAGTAATGGAAAAGMATAACTTTTTGGTGTCAGTTCATATTTTTGTTGGCGTGATGCCAGTCATTAATGATTGAAATGATGCATACAAATTGAACTGAGACACATCTAACTCCTGGMAATCAAACATGAGAGACAAGAGATGTTTTGGGCTGATTCATTATCTAAAATATATTMTATTTCAAGTCTGTTAGAAAGTGAGAATATCTTTTAACCGTTACAAAAACTACATTTAATTCATGCAAATGTTCATCGATTCACAACGGGCATTTAGGGAACTTCATAACTGTTTTGTCAGGTGACTTTTGCAGCGCCACAGTTGAACATGACCTTCCTACTTTACCAGCAGGAGGTCATTCTTCTCCCAAACATGTATTTAGGCACTTTTTATCAGGAAAATGCACAAAAAAAGACTCCATAGACCTAGAAAGACTTCAATCAATTTTGAGGGCCTTTATGTACATAATGCAATATTGAAAGTGTTACAACTATTGTGCAATAGGTTAGCGAGCATAGGCGTATACAGTGTATCTGTCACTACATTTTACTGATACAATCGTACAGCCTAAAATAATATTACTCCCCAGTCCCTTTATAAAAGTAATAATTATCCTTTTCAATTGATCATTGGTGCTTATTTATCTAGTACGCAAATATGCAACAWTTTTAAAGATTATTTTTGCATATACCTTTCTCTACAGAGATAATTAAAATATTATACGTAATTGGCCTTTGATTGACGAAAGCACAAACTCGAAAATGTTCAACTAGTTACAGGCTACAGAAATAATCAAATGTAAATCATATGTTATTAAACTTCCATGTAGCCTATTGCTTATAATCACACTATACATGTTGCATTGTTTTTGAATTTTCCAGAAAAAAAGGAAGATTAATAAAAAAAAAATTATGTAAACCTACTTGACCAAATATCGAACGGTGCTAATAGTAATAAATAATTATTAATTAATTTTCAAAGCTATGGATAAAAGTTTAATTAGCTTGTTGAAATTATATAATATTGCCTGTTCAATTTTTTTTTTTTTTCATATTTTCAGCGTCAAAGTGCAGACGTTTAAACGATTATCTTCTCAGACATGCCTTCATAAAGACACAATGCAAAACTCGAATGAAAATAAATATACTTTGTMATTTGGTTATTGATGAAAGTCGACCCATTGATTTGTAATTTGCCCTGTAGATTTAGTAAGCGGCTGAATCAGCTCTATACCAGATAGGCCTACCAGTTTTACCGTGCCTCCAAAGTAAARATTTACTCGCAATACATTCGAATACAGCTCGTATTTAAACTTAAACTATTTTACGTTGTCGTTCTTGTCAAAAAAGTTTCTGAAAAATATATTTGAAACATGCATTTATACCTGACACATCACGACATGTTTGTGTTCCAGTGGTCCTCTTAGCCAAATAATCTGCCCAGTTGTGGCAGTATGTTGGAATCTGTTAAAACTAGATGACTGCACCCGAGGTGTAATTCCTATTCTTTCCAGATGAGGGAKGAGTTTCTGTTGGGCAGTCCTATGGATTTATAAAATACTTTTTTAACAGAATTCCACAGAATCAAAGCAAAMGCCTGTCAATAAGCTAAACAAAACAGATAGATCGACCTAATGTAGTTCTGTCGCGTATCACTTCATCAAGATAGTCAATAAATGATGCTAATTTCATTGAGAAACATTCCATTTTTGCATTGTATGCATTATGTTTGATTTCCTATTTCTGGCAGACAACCTGRAGAGCAGTGAGCATCAATATCACACGAACTGTACTTTTACTGTAACTGTACCATAATGAGCGATCGCCCTCTCCTCTTATTTCGCCTCCATCCAAGGTTGCTGTGGTGACCCAACCTGATGTTTTCCATGTGTCTCGATCCCTTTAAGACCTGTAGTGAACTGGCCAAGAAAGAGGGGATAGTGACACTGCACCTTGTTACCGTTGGGTCGACTGTTAACTTTTACCACTGACATTTTGCAAGCTTATAAACGATACTTTTTTAAACTTCCACAGGAAACACAGAGAACATGCTGTGATAATGTTAGCCTCTGGAATTCAGTCAATACCCTATAGTCTGGGAGCATTACAAGCCACAAAGGTATTGATTACATGGGTCCTATAGCATGTTTGATGCTAAGGATGGAGGTGTAAAAAAAAATGCCTTACCAGTTAGTGAGTCCCTTGGTCTGGGTTGTAATCGAAACGTCATGTGACACTATTCTATTAGCCCATGGTCTGCTCGTTCTGGCGTCTAATGGCTCGCGGATCAAATCATGGGCTTCAGCTCAGCTCCCAGGTGTGACGCACGGGCGGTCAGTTTGTGCCCGCAATGCCAAAAAACAAACACATGTAAACATATGGTGGCATTGTAAAGCATACTGGAAAATATATTAGTAATTAAAGACAATTGTAATAACCTAATAATCGGCATTACAATATAAATACATTGAGGCGGCAGGTAGCCTRGTGGTTAGAGCGTTGGACTAGTAACCGAAAGGATGCCAGATCGATTCCCTGAGCTGACAAGGTAAAAAATACTAATCTGTCGTTCTGCCCCTGGGCCATAATTGAAAATAAGAATTTGTGCTTAACTGACTTGCCTGGTTAAAAAAAAATATATATTTCTAATCAAAATGGCGTTGGCAAATKATTGTGTAAGAAAATGGATTTAAACGATTCTGAAACATGATGTTTTAATTAAAAAAATAAACATGTAAATGTATTTGTAAATCAAACGTCATAGAAATATATAATTTCTATCCCATTCCAATATTCTTTGCAATTGCACTTTCGCACGAGCCACACCTATAACATTTACATTTACATTTAAGTCATTTAGCAGACGCTCTTATCCAGAGCGACTTACAAATGAACACACCTATAACAGGTTTATAACAGAATATGTGTAAGTGATCTCTGATCTTGACCTAAAGAGGTTGTTGGAGAAATAAGGAAATGTATCCAACTGATACATGTTATTTCAGGACAATGTTTTGGGGGGGTGGATACGATTCTAATGGTGCCCTGATCAAAATATATAGGCTACACTGCATGCTATATTGCCAAGTGTCACTCACAAACTATTATAAACACAATTAACATTARTGGAAGTGCCTATTTGAAGTCCATCCAAAAGCACAAGCTCACCTCATTTGAAAGAATCTCTTCCATGGTTTACAATAGTCACTCCATCTTTTCTATTTAGCCTACCAATGCATCATGTTGGATAAACGTTTTCCCTCAGACACTTCCCCCTATGTAAAACACCCAGAGGTTGAATTGAGCRAACCGGATGGTGCATGTGTGTAACAGCCTTTCCACAGTCAGGACGGCCAATGAAATCATACCAGAGCGCCAACGTAACTGGTAAAATTGACGTGGAGGGACGCGTCAAATGAATCCCAGCAAACTTCAGCCTCCAGTATAACTCAAATTTGCCTTTATCGGATTAAGATCACGTCAGTGCTATTGTACCGAGTAGTTTCTCTCAAAGCACTGTGACAGAAGATTGGAAAGAACATCGGGAGGAGACTTTTTAGAAGTCCCATTTGTTCTTTAACTTTTTGCTTCCTTCGTGCAGAAGGGAGAACCACCGCATTCAGCCATTGAGGGGCAACTATTTCAAAGCATCTCGAACCACAGGCAAATGGGTAAGCTTGCGTTAACATCGGCATGCTTCAGTGAAAGAAAGCTTATGGAAGCATAACCGTGCTTAACACGCCTGCATAACGCCAGAAAGAACCATAAAGTTGATTTCGGGGTGTAGGTAAAGTGGACAGACACATCCCTTTCCAGAACGAATGGAAAGATATGTCAATGTAAAATATTCATAATCTGGGAGTTCATATTCAATGGTTGATTAAATGGATAGTTAATGTAAAGGTCATGAAATTAATTGACATAAAACTTAAAAAGTGTCAAAAGTATCTCTAAGATCCAAGGTAAGTTAAATATAAGGTAAGTTAATATATCTTCCTGCTGTGAATAATCATCATAACAACTTGCATTAGCACGCATTGTCCATGGTTAAATTTACTGTAAGTATGGAGAGCATGAAAATAGTTTTGTCTGCTTTTCGTGATAGTTGAATATGTCCATGTATCTTCATTCCCTGCAGAGCAAACCTATGGGGAGGTGAATCAGTTAGGTGGTGTATTCGTCAATGGACGACCGCTGCCCAACGCCATACGACTACGGATAGTGGAGTTGGCCCAGCTCGGAATCAGACCCTGCGATATCAGTAGGCAACTTCGTGTCTCTCATGGCTGTGTGAGCAAGATACTAGCACGATACAATGAAACGGGTTCCATTTTACCCGGTGCCATCGGAGGGAGCAAACCACGGGTTACTACACCGAATGTGGTGAAGAACATAAGGGATTACAAACTAGGTGACCCGGGGATCTTTGCCTGGGAGATCCGGGACAGGCTTCTCGCAGACGGAGTTTGTGACAAATACAACGTGCCCTCAGTAAGCTCCATCAGTCGGATTTTACGGAACAAGATTGGAAATCTTTCCCAGCCGAACCAGTATGAGAGCAGCAAGCAAGMCCCCACACAGGCCGGCCTCTCTTACAACCACATATACCCCTATTCATACCCCAACGCTATGTCACCCAATGGCAAAATGGGCAGCGGTCCCGGAGTACCCGTGACGGCCGGGCATGTAAGCATATCAAGGGCCTGGCCATCAGCGCACACTGTCACCAACATTCTGGGTATCAGGGCCTTCATGGATCATCAAGGTGTGTAATATTGAATTTATTTTCCAGACAAATTATTGCGTGCTGATCTGAATGGCACCATGTACACACAGTTATAACCCATTTTCCAATAACTTTCCAAGTACATTTGGGGTCACTGGTTCGAGCTATTTGACGTGCTGTTCAGTTTATTACTCATTCCATGATGAATTGATTTATACATCCTGTTTTGACGTTAGTTCATCAGGGAGGAAATTTGCCCTATAAATCTTTGTAGGCCTTGGTTTGGTGCCTCACAAGGAAAACAACTTACGCTGTAGGTCTACTCACTCGTGCCTGTAGGCAAACACCTTGCTTGGGCTAGGATACTTATTAAAGCCTCCTCGTTCCCCGTGGGACCTAAGGTCAATATAAGGTCCTACTCGTCATGTTTTTAGTGATGTGTTGCCTCGAGGCCCCAGATGGATTGTTAGCCATGCCAGGGCTGCAGTTCTGCCATCAAATAAACGAATTAAGTTAGCAAATAGCCTAGCATGTAGCCAATTTTGAAAGGGCATAGTTGTGACACATTCTTTAGAACGACGTGATATAATAATATATCATTTTATGTGACATTGACAATTTCTGCTTGATATGAACGTGTGATAGCTTTGTTGCATTTATCCCATTCCCTAGAGATTCCTGACCAACTCTATATAAAGTTCTGGATTCAGAAACAAAAACAACAGGCCTTGCTTGGATTCGCACAATTTGGCAAACTATTCTTCTCTTTAAAACATATTGTTTTGATAGCATTTTAAGAAATATAGCCGATATAACGTACAATATTAAGTAGAACATGTAATTTAGGTCCCGTTTAATATTTTAGAGTCACTAAGGCTAGGCTACTGTGTTTATATTGGATCATTCGATAGGCCTGGTGATGAAAAGGCCTATCTGATCAACAATAGATCAGAGACATTTTGATCCGACATAAAAAGTGCAATTTGCTGTTTCCTAATCAGCTATTGCTGGAGCAGAGGGATATCCACCGAAAATGGAGGACTGGAGTAATGTCAACAGAGCGACGTTTCCCTCTGCTCATGCAGTCAACGGAATTGACAAATCAGCCATTGATGCGGACATAAAATATGCACAGGTAAAAACAACAAGGACTCCTATGAATGCAGAAGACTAGCTGCGTCCTGTATCTACAGAGAGACTGGGMTCGAAGTGTAATATAGTGTGTATTGAAAGGAATTAGTCTGTTTAATAAAATATTGTTATTCTCAGGTTGTTTCAATTTCCCCCCCCAAAATTGTAACGTTTCCTCCAGCATTTTTCAAAGCAGATTAATATAATTTGGGTTGAATGGATATATAGGCCTACACACTTAGGTTACGTCATAGATGTGACAATGTTTCGTTCTGGCAAACCTAAATCTGACATTTTCTGCGTTTGTTTGTATTTTTTGTTGCAGCCTTCATCAACATTATCCAGTTATGTCCCATCTTGTGCCTACTCATCTTCGAACCAGTACGGCGTTTATAGTGGGCCAGGTAGCTATGTGACCCCTGGACACCATTGGCAGTCCCAGAACTCGAGTTTGTCCCTCCCAAGCAGCGGCATGACGATGCACGCGGGAGACATACACTCTTCAATGGCGTTCAAACATCCATCGCGAGAAGGTAGGCGATATATTGTTTGATAGTGTTCGGTTCTGATCACAACTGCGATAACGTAGTTTTAGCGTAATTTGAAAATCACTGGCAGCTGACTCGTTTCCCTTAATTTTTCCTTAATCTACGGAAAAATGAATCGTTATTTTAAATTCAATAACAGAGTGTAAAATACAAATTAAGTTAATATTTTCTTATTTTTATTTTCTTTATATAGCCTATTCACCCCCCCACACACACACACATACACACACACGCGCTTATTAGGCCACGATTAATCTAGCAGCAGTTGTCTAATTGTGGAAATTAAATTATGTTACTGTCAAGCCTCTCAATATGTATCATGGAGTACGAATAATGGGAGACTCAAATCTAGGGTATTAGTGTAAAAGCAATGTAGGACAACATTTGGGTCTTGAAATTGTAGCAACCTAAAATATTGATGTAGCTACAATTGCATTAATGGCGCGGACCTATAGTGAATACATATCGATAAATACGAAATATTTTAGGCTGAGATAGGCCTAAATATGTCCTTGAAATAAGTGATCTCGGTTGAATGATCTCGGCCCTTATACAGGTATTTTAGTTATGCTTCGATTAAAACGTTTCCTTATCCTTTTTATATTGATATTTTAATTTCTAATTAATTTATGAAGTTAAACAAAGTGTTCTAAAAAGTTTGTTATTAGCYTACATTTACAGATGATATGACGTTGACGAAAATGATGCCTATGCRTGGATAAATTCAAATGATCGAGGTGTGAACCCGAGAAGACGGAATTTGAACGTTATATTGCAGCTTGCGATAAATGTTGTCAGTATATAAATGAAAAGTGGAGGCCTAAAATGTAAATGTCATGTGAAGGTTAAAAAAGGAAAAAAATAATTGCGTCAAATAATGTATGGATAATTAAAATATGGTGTCAAATGAATAGCCTTATAGCCTAACATTGACTATTATTAATATTATTRTTATAATTATTATTTATAACCTATTTTGTATTTAAATGTTGCATGCATGGTGTAGTCTTACTTTCAGGTATGTAGGATATAGGCCTAAGAGAAAACTRTTTCGTTTTTTAATAAATATTGCCATTCTTTCTGAGTTTTGCTGAAGTAAAGAGTAATTGCTTGTGTGCTATGCAAACGTCTCCTGTTTATGTTCTGCAGGAGACAGAAAGCCCACCAGTCCACTAAGCAAGCAGCAGCAGCACGAGGCGTTGAGCAGTGTACACGGACTCAATCTCCCTACCTCATCCTCTTAAGCCAGGGAGCTCGTGCCGCAAACCGAGGACTCAGAACTTACAATTGGCCTATGTAACGAGCTGCAGACCCTGCCTTACCTAATTGAATGCATTTCAAGAATTCAAACAGTAAGTGGAAGCACTATTTATRATTTGTTTGCCAAAGTGTTAAATATGGAATGGGCCCTTATAGCCTGACGCATRTGCATACAAATGTAGCCAACCATAGATGACCTACAGTCGATATGTGGCTTTACGAATGTAAACGTATGAGGACTAATGTCCTCGTGTAGTGGAGGTGGCGGTTGGTGGTTTTGTCATATTTTCATTGAAATAACCTACTTCATGTATATTTCTGTAAAATACAGGATTTAAATGGAATAATGTCTGTCATWGATTTTTCATTTTGCTATAGTCTAAATAAGGGGTCGCATTGACAATTGAACTATATCCTGTATACGCAAAACATTATATTTTCTTGATTGGTTTCAAATCTGGTTTCTGCATACAAACTCAACGATGTGAACAAAGTGATGAATTGTAAATGTAAAATAACTGCAAAAGCTTTAATTATATATTTTTATAAATCCATTGTAAATATTCTAAATAAAGGCATTATAAAAAAAGAACTGCTCCCGTCATGAATGAACATGCCAAACACATACTGCAAAACATTTTTCTAAGTCACATGTGTTTGATAAGCGATTTAATGCTCAGATATGATTTCGCTGAGTGCCACAGAACAGTAAAAAGTTGTTGAACGTAGMAATTAGATTTCGATAGGCAGCAAGATGGCCAAAATCGATATGYGAAGTTATCGGTATGAGTGAAATCACTGCAGATAGCATCATGCTGGGCCAACGTGTGGGTGCTAATCCTTTTTCCCCTCATGGGCGCCTTGCTTCTGTGTTAATGGAGCTTACTGCATTCGGCGCCTCCAGTGATGGTATCTTGGCTCCTTCTGGATACTTGCCATGAGGCAAATCAAATAACCGATCAAGTGCATGTTATTTTGCAATAGAGGCTGGGGCTGGGATTACGCACACACGCACACACGCGCGCACACACACACACACACACACACACACACACACACACACACACACACACA
>NW_019942882.1:127616-159822 GCF_002910315.2 Salvelinus sp. IW2-2015 | reverse complement strand
CACACACACACACACACACACACACACACACACACACACACACACACACTTAAGGGATGATGTGATAATTGAAACACTGCATTGCATTACATTACCTACAAACAATGGGAATATACTTTGCACATTGTGCAATAACAGTGAAATTATATGGCCTAGATTTGGGCAAATCGTTGCTTATATGTTGGTTGCGTGGTGTTCAGTATGACATTTTCATTAGAGATACTGTGCTTTCAGCACCTGCCATTCAAAGGTCTGTGCACGGGCCGTTACAGATTATTGACCATGTCCACACGATTAGGACCAGCCCAACCTTACATTCAAGTCGTGCATATATGCAGCCCCAGCCAAGCACAGCCCAGCCAGCCTTGGACGGATGGCTCCGAAGGATTTGCATTCTGTAATACTAACAATCAGCATATGTATTATGTCCACAAAAGTATTTATAATTCCTGGCCCAACACCCCATCCAAAAGTCAGTGCGTCTCACTGGAGCCAACTATTGACTAACATGTTGTGCGTGCCATAGGCTACAGACATCCCATAAACTGTACATTCCAATTCACAAAGTAAAATGCACATCGCAATTAGCCTACATAGTCTGTATTTGTCTCGAATTCGATTAGTTACATTTAAAACTAAATGCGACCATTTTCTAGCCTATAAAGGGCGGTAATTTTAGGAGACAAGATACTTTGACCAACAATCAAAATGGGATAGATCTATCATTTTGGAAATTGTTTATGTTAAATGTTGCAAAACAATATGCATAAACGTAACGTCGTACAGTGAAACATATATTTTATGAGGACACTAACGATTTGGTCACCCTAATCCGTCAGTTAGGCTTTTAGTGTTATTATGGTTTGTGCAAAACAATATTGGTGTAGCGCTCTGTAATAACGTACTTTAAAAACTGAATGCAGAACATACATGATAAATATAATCAAAATACATCAAAGATATAATAGTATTTCATAGAATTTATTCCATCTATCGAATTCAAGCAACATGGGGAAAGTAGCGGTTCCGTAAGAAATGCAGGTGCTCCTGCAGGCTATGCCAGTGAATAGATTGCTTTTGGAACAATAATAAGCTCAATCTCTTTACAAGTAATGYAACTTCAAAATCCTTACAAATATGGGGTATTGGGTTTACTGAGTTTTACACATTCAAAGACTTACACTGCGCTGCCACAAAGTGAAAAAGCGAGGAAACCCATGTCTTGAAAACCAGTTTAAATTAGTTTCATTTGATTTTAAATGGGTCGTCAAAATACGTCTTTCCAGAGCTTAGTTGACGAAAATTACTTCAGATAAGAGACTTTTACAGTGCCGACTTTTACATGGCCCCGACTACAGTCCAGAGATAGATAGGGATCACCATTAGGCCTAATCCACCTGACCAGCGGTCTCCTGCATCTGTTGACACAGTTTCCAGTTACGCAAATCAACCCCAGAGAACTCTCGATGAGAGAGGACCAATCAATGACCAAGTGTGTTGCTGAGGTGAAAAGGCATTTCCATGTGTATTTCCATGTTTGTCTGATCAAGAACAATGGACAATTGTTAATTCTGACAACCAATGCCATCACAATTCCACGTTGTATGTGTGTGTGTGTGAGAGAGAGAGGGAGAGGGAGAGAGAGAGAGAGAGAGAGAGCGAAAGAGAGAGAGAGAGAGACAGAGACAGAGTTAGAGACAGAGACAGAGAGACAAAACATTGACTTAATCAAGTACATCTAACCTTGATATTTCATTTTTGTATTCTTCAAAGTGTTGAACAAGTTCCATCTTTCTCTCTTAAAATTCTCTTAATGTTATGTGAACACTGTAAGTGACATTCAGCTGCTTTTCAGTGCCAGAAAACACATCTACCAACTTCTGCTGCTTCAATGTAAGACWTGTGTTTAGGTTTTTACCTTTTACTGTAATAGGGTTGCAGCAAATGTAAAGTGAGTGTTACCATTATTCCTCTGATTTCATTAAGAGGGATTCCATCTCAAATCTAGTCTCTTGCCCGTAAGATTTAAATCAGACCATGGTTTATCTTAGTTCTAAGACTGTTCACAGGCTTCTGAAACTCCATTTCTCTATTGTACGAAAACGTAGTTSAGCTGTTCAAAGAAAATCTAAGAATATCACAAACTCAGACTCTCAAATTCAAAAGGTGAAGTATCAACTACTTATGCATTCATGTAACAGAGGATTGATAATTCCCCATCTACAGGCTTTTGACCAAGTATCTGTAAAGACTCCCTAAGCTCTATTTTAGAAGGGTTAATTCCTTACTCCTATCCTGTGAAGCCCACAGTGACTCGGCATATCCAAACATTAAGATGCCCCCCCAGTACAAATGCTCAATGACTGGAGTCACTCTTGTTTTCCTGGATGCCGCTTGGGGTTCAGAAAACACTCCCTCGTGGTGGCTGGGTTACTTCCTGCGGGACCTGTCGTCATCAATCAGTGGCCAGAGTGATGCCCCCCCRCCACGCCACTCTCTGGACATCTGTACCACCAGAGCAACAGGTGGGAGGCTTWCTGCTGGTAATTTCTCAGGCCAAAAATATGGACCATGAAGATATGGAACATGTATATTTTGACCAAGCTATATGAACGTATACCTCTTTGGGTATTTTATATCTGATTTACATTTGGTTTTACAGTTATTGTAGAAACAATATATAGCCCTCTATTTTCAAAC
Source organism: Salvelinus sp. IW2-2015 (assembly GCF_002910315.2). Lineage (NCBI taxonomy): Eukaryota > Metazoa > Chordata > Actinopteri > Salmoniformes > Salmonidae > Salvelinus > Salvelinus sp. IW2-2015. The sequence continues at coordinate 157,122 of NW_019942882.1, read as the reverse complement.
AAGTTATTGTACGTTTAGAGAACCTTCTAGCGCAAAGGCAGAGAGTTCAACAAATATATAGAAATGTGGGCAGCAGATGCACCAAAAAGTGCCCTCTCTTTGAACCTGAAGAGCTTAAGTGTATACTATTCTGCTACTTAATGTTGTAAAGACTCTCTAGTGTGACAAGCTTTAAAAGACAAAAGTCAGTACGCAGGGAAGACTCAAAATCCTTGATACTAATGGGTCTGAAATTAGGCCATGTGCATAATCCAAGCAATGGCACTCATTTCTGTGACTAGAATGATCCATCAGTGTCTTGTGTGTGTATAGGACAGATTGAGCTTGCTTTGTACAGACAARAGCTCAATGTATGCACTTGACACTCATCTGGGTATGATTTAGGAYTTCTACATTATCACAATGTTTATCACAATGTCTTGAAGAAGGCCAAAAGACACTTAACGCAGTGTACAGTACCTTTGTGTGTACTACCATTCAGCAAGACAGAAAACCAGACAGAGATAGCTCCTGAAAAAGGGCAGAGGATGATACATGAGAAACCTTCTGTGGAGAGTGGGAACTTGGCAACTGTTTGCTGTCTAGATGTCCATACATCTTCATTTCTATGTGACAGACATGCAGCACATAATGTACAGAACTTAACGAGACTACAAAAATATAGCCATTTGTAAACTCAAACTAAACTCATGAAAATTAAAAAACACAAAACCAATGGTTCCCTAATTATGAAAAACATCAATGACTTCTTTTCCACTGTCTGTCTGTGCTGTCTGTCCTGTCCACATGATTTCCACTGGAGGCTGTAGTCCAGAGAGAGGATGATAAATGTCTCCCTCCCATGTTCTGACTTGCTCTGCCAGCTAACCACATCAACCAGGCGCTCTGAAAGCAAAGGGACAGAGACATGATGATGACATTTGGCCCTTCAAATGAAAACCTATCATTTCACGTATGCTAGGACTGGCTCTCTGGGGGATTCCGGGGCTGTTTTGGTCCGCAGAACGAGACAGCAGCAAAGGGAATGAAGAAATAAGAGCAATAACAACAGGATCTCTTTGAATTGCCGAGCCTCAGCTCTGATTATCACATACAGAAGATGAAACCGGCATGAAATTCTGTTTGCATACACAATTAAAATAGTTCCCTTTTTAGGACACTGCAGAGAATAGTTTTGCAAACCAGAATTACGTTTGCCATTCCCGTGCTGTATTAGTGTTGGGTATGCAAATATAGCAACAGACTGTCTTGTGTCATGTGTCCAAAGGGAGACACAGAACATCACTAAAGAATATGCATGCCTCCTGAGGGAAAATATAGACTTCAGTGATTGTGTCAGCAGTTTTGAATGTCATAAATGTACACTATATGTGCTGTGAGAGGAGCTCTCTGGGCAGTAGAAGAGAGACACTGACAGGRTCCAGCAGGATTCTCTGTAATTTGTGGAGACTATAGAATGAATGTTCTGCCCATCTGTGATTTATTTAACTGTGCTGAAATACAGTATATACTTTGCTTAATGCTGCCACATACATGCCAAGCGTTACCAGCGAGCTGTGTGGCATCATATTTAAAGGCTGCTGTCAACTTAATTTTTGGCTCAATTTCTTATGAGGTGATAATAGGAAGATGACTCTACTCAGAAAAATGCATGAGTGGTTAGCCACTGCACTGTTTGTCGGTTTGGGCAGGAAAATGTATTTGCATGTGAACCAAGTTTGCTGCATCTACAGAAATGAGACATTATTAAGTGCATCACACTGGTATTTGAAGAAGCATGATCAGAAAGGCAACTAGTGACGAGCATCAACATCAGAAAAAAGGTCTGCAACCACAATATTGATTCAATGTATTTTTTTACTGACAGTAAAGACAATAGCACGAAGGCATCAAACAGCTTGATGAACATCATGTTCCTCTTTCGGACAATGACACATATGGTTCCCACAAACAACCACGATGTAATAAAACCGACAAACGTGTAGAAGGTTTGTCAAGACGTCATACAGGTGTACTTTGTTTAAGTATGTTAAAGACTATAGTCACAGACATGTTGAATTGATGCTTGCGTTCCAGTCAAAAGCAGCCAACAACAAAGGCATATTGCATGTACAGTCCCTAGTGAAAGTCTACACACCCCCTTCCAGTTTTCACACTTTGCTGCCTTTTGCTGCCYTATAATGTTATCTCAAAAGGGAATACATTGGATTTCTTTCCTAACGTTTTACACAACCTACTCCATATTTCCAAAGTTAAAGAAAAATTATAGAACATTTTCCAAATGAATAATACATATTAAAAAAAAACAAAGATATCTGCATGTTGTATTGTATTGTATATCTGAGATGCACTATTGACATGTGTGTGTCTGTTCCGGGAGCGTGCAGACGAACACACCTGTCGATCGTTACCCTTAATGAGCCCACAATTAAGAAGTGCACCTTCAGACGAGACGCTAATGACCCTGACGAAGGCCAAAACATTTGCGTATTGACCTACCCCTGAATTAAGTAAATAWTACAACATATCTATTGCGTATGTCTTCACACCCCAGAGATAATACTTGGTGGAAGCACCTTTGGCAGCAATTACAGCTGTGAATGGTTTTGAATGCGATTCTACTAACTTTGCACAACTCTTAGGGCAACATTTATCCATTGTTTTTGTCAAAAATGGATAAAGTTCATTAAATTTGGTTGGGCGTCATTGATGGACAGCAATATAARCATTTCACTACATCTGCCGGTGACAAGCATACCCACARCATGATGCTGCCACCACAATACAGAGGGTTTCACTCTGTGTTGTGTKGTATTGGATTAGGCCAAAAAGTGYATTTCTTTGCTGTGTTGTCTTTCATTATTACTTAGYGGCCTTGTTGCAARCAGAATGGATGATTTGGAGTGGATTTTTTAACACAGGCTTCATTCTTTTCACGTTGTCATACAGGACGGTAATGTGTAGTGAATGCAATGTTGTTGATCCTCTGTATTTTTTTTTATTGTGGTGGYAGCATCATGTTATGGGTATGCTTGTCACCAGCAGGGACTGAGGAGTTTGTCAGGATCAAAATAAATRTGAAAGGAGCAAAGCCCAGGTAAAAAGTCCTCTGAAAACCTAACCCTAGGATATAGTTACACAAATGTTCATGCCAAAGACACACCAGAATAGCTTTCCAAGAGGTGTTGAGTGTTCCTGAGTTCTCCAGTCTCAGCACTGATGTAAATTTGCTTGAAAAATCAAAGACAAGGTTTAAATATTGCTGTCCATCAATGACTACCAACCAAATGTAATGAGCTTGAGCAATTTTTACAAAAACAATGGATAAATGTTGCCCTAAGAGTTGTTAGTAGAATCTTTTTCAAAATGATTCAGAGCTGTAATGGCTGCCCAAGGTGCTTCCACCAAGTATTAACTCTGGGGTTTGAAGACATACGCAATAAATACATATTTATTTAAATTATTTATTTGGAAAAAATGTATAGATTTTTTCTTTAACTTTGGAAATGTGGRGTAGKTTGTGTAGATTGGTCGRRAAAAAAAATGTATTCCCTTTTGAGATGTCATTTCAAGGCAGCAAAAGGCAACAAAATGTACAAATGTACATGTAACTTAACAAAACCCTAGTGAAGTTTTCTAAGTTCACCCAATTGAAGATTTCACATAAACTAAAGACAGTGATGTGCCCCAGCTTAGGTTTTAAATCACTGTCCCATTCTTGAGTCTTGTGCAGAGAAAGTAACAATTTACATACATTTAAGTTGCAAGCATGGCCTTTCCCACCTTCTCTGATATTATAGAGATGTCAATAGTMTGATTCCTTTTGAAGTTGCGGCAACTATTATTGATTGTATGTTTGTTTATTCCATGTGTAACTCTGTGTTGTTGTATGTGTCGAACTGCTTTGCTTTATCTTGGCCAGGTCGCAGTTACAAATGAGACCCTGTTCTCAACTAGCCTACCTGGTTAAATAAAGGTGAAATAAAAATAAATAAAATAAAACTGACGGTATATAATACTTATCAGCATCTATGAGCCTTTATTTATCATCACACACATTGTAACTTTGGTTGCCTTGATGTTCTGGAATGCCCGGACTTTCAAGATGAGTGATACTAACTTTATAGAGCTCTGTCGTGTAACACAGCTGCCGACACAAGGATTACATGTTGCAATGTCAGAGAGCTTGAACCTTTGTATTATAAAGATCAATGATGCTGAGTTCTGAATAGGTATGGTAAGTTTACATTTCAAACTGAACCAAACTGCAGTGTGTCCCAAGTTTCCAGACCTAAGAGGTGGTCTTGGTCGAGAATGAGTCAGTGATGGTTAACCCAGCGTCTGAAAGCTGGGTGGCCAGCGTCCTGTGCCTGAGGATGATGGACAAAGAGACGGGAAGTTCAGCGGTCCGGGTCTATGCTGAGTGACATGGCAGAGGCATGCAGAGCCTGTCGAGCTGCGTTGGAATATCGTGTACAATAGGCCCTGGAATGAACACTGTCACCGTGGGGTCATTCGGAGAGATAGAGCAACAAAAGGTAAAAGATAAACAAAGCAGGTTGTCATTAATCAACCCTCTGACCGCACCCTGCTCCTGCCACTCCCTTGGGATTTGTGATGACAGCCAGTTAGTACAGCCAGCCAGCAACCAGCAGACATTAGCTTTGTGTTTCTAAAAAACCTCCAGGCCCAGCTCACTGTGGGTTCATAAACTCAGACGGCTTCACAACTAAACCAACACACTCTTATGTAACCTATTGACTGACAACGTCTGGAACTTACTGTATGTCTCTGTGTCTAGATACTGCAGGTCACATATCTCTCTGTGGCAGCAACCTCATAGCGTAAAGGTAAGGAACACAAATCGTTTGCTCTTTCTCCCACTGGCAGTTTCATATGTCTTTTGTTGGAGGGTTTACTTTATTTTGTACGTGTGGAACTATACAGTAGGCTGACCCACAGACAGCAGGGCGCTCCAGCGGAACTATACAGTAGGCTGACCCACAGACAGCAGGGCGCTCCAGCAGAACTATACAGTAGGCTGACCCACAGACAGCAGGGCGCTCCAGCGGAACTATACAGTAGGCTGACCCACAGACAGCAGGGCGCTCCAGCGGAACTACTACAGTAGGGCTGACCCACCAGACAGCAGGGCGCTCCAGCGGAACTATACAGTAGGCTGACCCACAGACAGCAGGGCGCTCCAGCGGAACTATACAGTAGGCTGACCCACAGACAGCAGGGCCCTTTGATGAGCAGTGAATGCGTCCAGCCGTGGAGAACCGTGCGTGTCGCTCTGTTGGTCCTGCTCACTCAGACAAATCAGCATCTCTCATCTCACTACTCACACAGCTTGACCCAGAAGGTGGCTGTCAGTTTGGCATGGAGTTAACAGGGGTTAATGTTAGGTGAGTCAGAGCAAGGCTGGGTTACAGAACGGGAGTGCAGGGCACGTGCCCCGCGGCCCTCGACCTTCAGAGGATGGGGCACCCTGGAGGTTGGGGGCCTCCAAAAAGCATATGAACACGTTCTAGGCAATGGCAAAATGTGTAGAATTGCAGGAAATTTCCTTTAAACCACACAATTTTCTCTCATCCTCATGGCAAAATGTGTAGAATAGCATTATAAAACTGCACATTCTTATCTCTGCCCAATGTCAAAATGTGTTGAAATGCAGGAAGCTAGCTGTTTTCCCCCAAAAAATTGTAACGGCGTTCCTCCTCCTCTTCATCCGAAAAGGAGGAGCAGGGATTAAACCAAAATGCAGCGTCTTRATATGACATGATTTATTTTAAGTAAAGACGAAAACACGAACTTCACTTGAAACTAAACAAAACAACAAACGGAGTAGACGAACCTGAACATAAGAACTTACATAACACGAAGAACTCACGAACAGGAAAATGACTACACAAAACAACGAACGAACGAAAACAGTCCCGTATGGTGCAAACAAACACAGACACAGGAGACAACCACCCACGACAAACAAAGTGAAAACACCTACCTTAATATGATTCTCAATCAGAGGAGATGAAAACCACCTGCCTCTAATTGAGAACCATATCAGGTACCCAAAACCAACATAGAAACAGAAAACATAGACTGCCCACCCAAACTCACGTCCTGACCAACTAACACATACAAAAACTAACAGAAAACAGGTCAGGAACGTGACAAAAATATATTTGGGGGATTGGGGAGCCCACTGTAAGTAGGTGCCCCGGGGCCCCAAATGCGTTAGTCTGGCCCTGAGTCAGAGGGATTGATGTTGAATAACTAGCCCTGCTGCTCCGTGGGGATGGGATACTACCTCGACCGAGACTCACTGAGCTCACACTGGTTTGAGGCGTTGTGATGACATGAAAAGAGGGGCCCTCGGAGAGTTTTCCTGTTAAAGAAACAAGAACACAAAAACAAAAGGGAAAGTCAATTTCATGAACGAATATGATTGGCTTGTGTTTGATGACATTCAGTTAGAATTGAAAGCTGAGTAATAGGATATGTAATTCGTTTAAGACTAGACAGGCCTCGAGACAGGCCTCGAGACAGGCCTCGAGACAGGCCTGCGAAAAGAGAGGAAGACAAGGAAATATGGGAAGGTTTTTTCATATCACCGTCATTCTATCAAAACACACAGCAGACCACCATTGTCTCACCCAGATTTGTTCTCAGAGAGAAAGGGAAGAAAGCGGAGAATGTGTAGAGATATAAACCATGTCTGTCCAATCAGCTCATGTGGTCTTTGTACTTGGAGTTTTTGACAGATGGACATTTTGATTCAACTACTCATTGCTATACAGAATAAAAATTTAATTATATTGTACTGTATATGAAAACATTAAACTTATATACGTTGTTGATTTTCGCTTTGTTATTGCCACAATAATGTGATTTCATTTTACCGTAAGAAGAAAATCACTTGCATATACTGTATATTTTGATGAAGGAGGTACTGAACCATTTCATGGAACCATTTCTCTATGAAAACTAAATTCATTCTGCTGTATGAATGTTCATTGAGATTCTGTATTTGAAAAATAGTATTGCAGACTTAAGGACACATTTGCTGGAAAATACTGACAATATTGACAACCAGTTCTCTGTTTTATGTAATTCAATCAGGGTGATTAACCATTATGGTTTGATGAAAGTACATTTATTCAACAACTGAGCTATTTTGAAGTTTTAGCCACATTATAATTGTTTTCTCCTTCAAAGTAAAATGACTAATTTTCTGAAACCAAATAGCCTCCTACAGGTAATGGGGAAGGTAACATGATCCTTAAGCATACATCTTTATTGGTGGATACATTTATGACGTGGGCCTATGCACAAATGAGGGGCAATATACTGACAAGGATCAGGTTGAGTAAATAGACTCAGAGATCAATTAATAATATGGATCAAAATAGCTTTTTTGCAGGCCTTACAAACAGCTTTCTCTTTCCAATCAGGACAAGCCAGTTGTTAGATGGTTGTTTTAAGCTCTGACAAACATCAGTCATCACCTACCATCACCATGAGTCAACACTTAGTTCCCAGTCACACTAGCTAATGTGGGCCTCCGAAGAAACGCTTAAACTGCATTCAATTGTCTGGTGCGTCCCAGCTCGTTCAGCCCTAATGGCATATCTGTCATGGTTTTAAAAACTAATGAAATAAACAATGATATTTTTTATCTTTCGGTTTAGCGGTGTGTTTTACTTTGGAAATGTGGTTAGTGCCTTTTAATGGAAAGTGTGTGTGTTTCGGAATTATGCATAGGATGCACTCGAAGTGCATTTTTTATGGTGGATTTGTGTAGACCCAAGTTCCAACCCAACTTTAAGTTCAATGTCTGTAACCTACTTCGTCCTTCTGAAAAAAACAACTGTATATCAAACCAAGCAGCACACGCAAGTGCATTCATTCCGACACAGTGTAAATATGAATCCTCAAAGGATTCGGTAAAACAGCTGCTGTTTTAACAAGTGGCTTCAAGGGAAATGCAAAATGCTGTCATCAGCCGCCTCCCTGTACACTCTATCTCCTGCTAGGCAACAACTCTCCATTCACTCCCAGAGGGAGACAAAAGGTGTGTGTCAGGCTGGCAGAGGACGTGCCTGTTTTCKCTTCCTGCTCTCAGTGCCAAGAAAGAGAATGTGTCTCCCAATGGGGAAGGCCTATCGATTGCAAGGTGAAAAGGTTTCAGAAACTCTTGGTGAAATCCAAGGCTGTCTGTCATTTTACTTCCCCCAAGAAGAAACAGTAAAAAATACCATGGGAGGAACGTTTTCATTTTTTGTATATTGATAGCAGTTCRGGTTTTCTTCCGTTTCAATAAGTGAAAAAAAACTGTTGACATTTTCCCCAGTAAAAAAAACATGGCACTGTATGAATTTAGCAGTATGGCATTCCACCTGGCACCTGCAAAACGAAAACAGACCAATTCTTGTATTAGGGATAACATTTCTCCCTACAGAATATGCCCTGGTATGCCCCTGCTAGAGGAACTGGCTGGCCCAACGAAAACACAAAGCCAAAACTGCCAATCTTCTCTACAGTATATAGTAACCATTTTAATTCGAAGAAGCTTGAAAATTGATGGCCCTACTATGAACGGACCACAATAATCCTGTCATCAGCATAGTCAATTGTACAAAAGGGATTTGCTATTTTCTATTCAGTGGCAGTCTTCCTTATTGGTTTCCTCTAAGACAGGGATCAGCAACTCGCAGGCCAATTATTTGTTTTAATGGATATTTTGTACAAGATCACATATACAGTATCTCGCTATTACGCATGGAAATACTTTGGAACAGATTTCCAAAATTAAAATCACTTGGAGCTGATTTGCTGGTGTTTTTACAGTGTTTTATGTCCAACAATAATTTTTTWGAACATGGGGATCAAGTAAAATCACCCGCAGGCCAAATTCAGTCCACGGGCCGCCAGTTGGGGAACCCTGCTCTAAGACATGAGAGGACAGTTTGGTCTCTTTGAGTTGTAGTTCTTAATTCCCAATGATGGCTGGTTATTAGGTCTTCCTCTTCCTTCTAGGCCTCCTCTAGTGTTTTCGGACCTTCCCTTGGTCGTATTTTCGCGGGGCAGAAATCTCAGAGACCAATTGGTACACTCTGATTTACCACCCCAAGATATTCCTGAACAACGTCTATTTGCGCCCCTACTGGATGGAAATTACAAGTGTAATGGCTGTGCTCAATGCAATGGCACTTATAAATGTAGATCCTTCAAACACCCACAAACAGGGAAATCGATCCCAATCAAAGGTGTTATTACGTGCTYCACTAAGGCAGTTATTTATCTTATAACTTGTGGTAAAAATTATGTGGGTAAAACAAAGCGTGAATTAAAAGTACGTATCTCAGAGCATCATAGTACCATTAGGTGCAAAAACTTGACTTACCCAGTTGCGGCTCACTTTTTGGAGGCAGGCCACTTGATTTCGTCTCTGCGTTATATTGGCATCGAACATGTCACCGTCCCTAGGAGAGGGGGTGACCTTGATAATTTATTGTTAAAACGAGAGGCTGCCTGGATCTTTAACTTAAAGACCCTTGCTCCCTTCGGTCTCAACGTAGACTTTGATCTGAAGCCATTCTTGTGATTATTGTGACTTTGCCATTGTAATTGTTTGTAAGCTTGTGTAGTCTAAAATGAATCTATGATCGTATGCTATCCATTTGTTTTTTGTATGCTACTCTTTGTATGCCATTTTAATATTTGAGAATTAACCAATGATATTAGGCCACTCTTGGCCATGATTACAGACATCTGTGTGTCTTTTGACACTATATAAACGAGTCATCCCGCAGTGTTTGTGATTACACCCTGATGAAGACAGCTTGGCTGTCGAAACGTTGGTAATTAAATTYTTGCATCTGAGTTCCTAGAGTGTGCGGCTCCCCTTTATTTTCAAAACTCCTCCAGTGGTCTGCCTACTTTCCTTGCTTGGGAATAATAGAGAGGTCAGGAGAATGGTCTCTCTAGTTGGTGTTGATGGTGGGGATAAATGAAGATTGATGCCCCTGGTCTAATCATCACAGGTGTTCGCTTTTATGAGCAGCGTCTTCCACAAGCAGTTTCTCATTACACTGAGGAGAACAGGAGGGCCTTCAAGCCTCCTGCATTCCTACAATGCTCTGAGGAGTGTGTAATTTAGGAGACTAAATTTAGGGGGAGGCAAATCAGTTTTTATTCGAAGCAGACCTGACTCAAACAGAGATTCACCACACTGTGGTCGGACTTCAAACCAGCTCGTTACTTGCTCTTTTTCATTTTCAGACTGCTGTAAATCTCGTTCCATCTGAACTCAGCGAATAAAGTCATTTGACTTTTGTTTAATTTGTTTCATCATGGCTGGAGACCCTCTTAACCATTTGCACATTGATGGCAGCAGCTGATTGATCATTGGTCAACTATATTCTGGTCAATGCACATCAATTCATATGCTCAAATTTCAGAGGACACCTGACAACATCTTGTGGCAACAGTTTGTAAACACACTATTATCTGAGCAAATCCATTTATGCCGACTCAAGCTAAATAAAATAGAAAATACTGCTCTTCCATAAGAGTGATCTTCCGAGTTAAGATAAACTGAGATGCAGAAGGGTTGGATTCCACCGTGAGTGTTAATCCATCATCATTGGTATACTAGAATARAGGCCAGGTAAATGAGGCTGTTTGTTGTCCCTCAGAGCAAATATTGGATTGTCCAGATAATGCTATGAGTCGCTTAGGATTTCCCACAAAGCCTAAGGTACACAGATGTCTAGCCTTTTTAATGGAGGAATTGATTCCTACTCTTTCTTCTTCTTTCAAGCCAAACATCAGTAGCAGGCTCAAGTGGCAGAAAGTTTCCGTTGATGATCCAGTCTGACACTAAAGTCTACTGGGAGATTAATGAGGAGGGAGTTCCGTCTCACTGACAGACACACAGGGCCTTGTTCAATCAAAACAGGTTACTGTGTTTCCAGAATAAGACAAAAACTTTCAGCACACTATTATTTTTTACTGGTATATGTAAAACTCCCTGTTATTACATATTTGTTATGTAGTAATAACATAAGTCATTCCCTTATAATTCAATTCAAATGGATATGACATAGGTATTAAGCAGATGTTCTAATGTAATTTTAAAGGTAATATGAACCTTTCTTTGAATAAAAAGGAAAATCATCCGGTGGTCAACTGGTTAAAAAGCCATCCCTGTCTCCTCTACTTTATAGTGCATTATCACCTCATTGGAAGCACTCATCTGTTAAACAAGCAGCCACAACTCAGGGAGGGAAAAGTGAGCCCTCTACTGCTGAGTTCTATCACCAGACTCTCTCTCTTTCTCTCTCGCTCTCCTCTTGTGCACACACTCTGGCAATGTCAGCTTCTGTTCCCTGCAGCCCTGCAGTGACTATGATCCGGGAGTTTCCTGCCTATTCAAGCACCACACAGCACTATTGTGTTGTAAGTCACGATACAGTATTGTACATGATAGATCATGCTCCACACTGATAACCCAAAACATGTACATCAGTCAAAATTGTATACACAAAAGGATAGGCTAAGATGAAAAACATACAAAYGTCAGAAGGAACTTTTGAATTCACTTGAATTGCGTCAGGAAAATTAACTGGGAAATAACCGTGGAATTGTATGACTGCAAGATAGGCAAACAACTTAGTAATGGGAAATAAAGTGTATAGATATGACATTCACATAGATAATAGCAGCTTTCCGCTAGACTGGCTCCAAAATGAGTTGAGCACGTCTAATTCCTTGCAGTTCTGCCTTTGATCTTGTGTTACATCTGTGAAGTATTCCGCGAATTTGTGTCCCTGTGTGTACGCCTTAATTWATTGTAGCCTCCCAGTCCTTTGTTTCTCTCGCCTGCGATGATATCACAGGAGCGAACATGGTGTCTCCCAGACCAGTGTGGCTGTTTGAAGTTCCACTAATAGTGAAGAAAAATTATGGAGAGCCAGTCCTAGATGCTTCCCATTGATCTCGCCTCGCTGGCTGCCCTTGAAAACCCTCTCGCCTTCAGTCCCACCGATAATCATCTTTAATGAATAGCTGTGTGCCACGGGAGTGCTGACTAATAGGGATCATGTCAAGGTTCAGGTCTCAAAAACAATCAGGGATTTCCATCTTAACCGTCTGGATGTCTTCCATAATGCCACACACTCTGTGATTGCTCTTGTAATGGGCTTACACCGAAAATAAAACTTGGCACCGTCTAAGCATTCTTGCCCAAGCCCAATCCAAAACCCCAAGCTTGAACCCTCCCTGCCTTCTACACCTCCTCGCCGCGGATGTGAACACTGCCTGTTGGGCTGTTTCAGCAGCTCTTTGTTGCTGTGTTCTGATCTCAGGTGGAGATAGCACTGTGCGAGTGATTGCCTTATAAAAGGCGAGATTGCAAAGTTGGCGACTCCTGGCTCAAGCACAGCTCCCTCTAAGTGTGTCTGAAAGGCCCAACTTGAGCCATTTCCCCCACCTCCAGGGAGGCCCTTATCATCTGCAGGGGTCATCTGCAGGGGCCAGAGACTGTATATCACTTACAAAAGACTACACTGATACTGTAAATTAAGTTCAATAGCTGTCGAGGCCAATTAAGGATTCTATGGTTGGTTCTTTTCCGATAAATCGGTAGCAGAAAAACGTTTGAAYGTTTCAAAAGAAACTGTGTTGCTCATAGGCTATCAATCAGACAGTGGCAGCTGCCATATTCTGCTGATGTTTGTGGGCTGGCTAATCATGTCATGTCGAAGTGATTGCATATGCCCTCTTCACTCCCCRGGGGCAGATGAGCATCATAATTACYCAAGTCTCACTCTGACAGGCTGTCATCGCTTTGATTTAGGTTGCTGTAATGACGTGTTTGGTAGCATCTAAGGCTTAGCCTGCTAATTTCTTTGTCACATTTGGTGTAATAGATTGAGATAAATGGCTGGTAGAACATGAACACACCTCCCTTATTACTGTAATCACCGCCAATGTTGTCACTACAGTGGTCAGTCGTTTCAAGAGACTTCAGGCAGCTCCCATTTGAAGAAACAACACAGTTAACAATTCCTAGCAACTGCACACACTTCAGGAATATTTTCAAGAATAAAAAAAATTACACATTTGTCTTACAACAGAGAAATAGTGAATGTCTAATACATAATAAACAAATATGACATYTCAAATCAGGATTTGGYCCAACTTGTACTTCCACAATGTCCTCTTATTTCCACTCTGACCTCGGTTATTCTGCCCTCTGTTAATYGGTGGTACAGAGTTTCTCAACTATCCGTAGAAGATTGCTACTGTCTCAGTGAAGGTGARCTAAAGAGGGAGAGCAGACACGTCTGAGGTAGAAGCTTTACCTCTGCTTTCCTGGTGCAACAGGTGCTGACCTGCCCAGAACAGCCTGAGCATAGAGCGATATCCCACTCAACCCTGCTGGGCCTGGGTCCATAATGATGTGCTACAGCAGCAGAGATATAGCTCCAATCTGATCATCAGACTGACTCGCTCTGATGGCCCTGGGTTCAACAGAGGTGCCATACAGAGAACACACGATAATGACAACTATCAGAGAATCATGGCAAATCAGTGAATTGTAAATTACTATAAAACAACATGTTAATATATGTAAATGCATGTTGTTACTTAGGTAATTGTAGCATTACTGCAGGTATAAGAGAAACGTATTGTAGTGTTCATTATTTTCCCAGTGTATTTTGATTCAAGTGAGGAGGTAACAATCCTAGTAGATGTAGTCACATAAATCATGACAGGGTCAGAGATTGCCCTACGTAAACACTACAGATACAATCATTGCTCAGGGACTACGTGTCCTACTATTTGCACCATCTAGTGAAAAGTGATACTCTGACCTGTCCAGCAGCACACAAAGCCAGCCTCCATCCTCAGGTGAGATATCTCTGAAAGCTTCCCTCCTGAATCCCTTAACTAAATATTGTGAGTGTCCCTCTTGACATTCTAGAGCCTGCTTATTTACCTTCAGATCCTGAGGATTAGCAGCTTAGCACTTCTCCACAGTGGGCAGGTGGCCAAAGTTCACAATCCCTGAGAGTGGTGGGAATCCTGGCGTTTAACCTGTTTGAAAAGGTAAGGAGACTGACTATATTAGTTAAGGGATACATTGAGATTGTTCATTTCTTCTTTTTCCAAAAAATGTATCTTGTGAGAAGGAAAAATATAGAAAATCGTGAAAATATAGGATATACATTCAATGCCTCTCAAAATATTTGTAAGCACTTAAGGCTAATTATCTGATCAGACTCATAATCCCACTAATTCAATATAGATTCCCATACAACATCACCGAGCCAGCCTCCTGAATCCAGTTAAGGGCTTTACCCAAACTGCAATTACTGTTGAGACTTGGATTTTGTTCTGTAATGACCCAACTGAATTGGACTGCATAGCAGCCCTGTGCAATGAGCCAAATGACTGCTAACATCCTCCTCTGTGGCTAGAGAAATGCTAGACCAGCCAAAATGAAAATTTGAATAAACTTTAACATGTCAGCAAGCTCTTATATATAATTTATTTTCAACTATCTTGGATGGATCCGAGGGAGATAATTGCGTACGAATTTGCAACAACAACAAAAAATCTTTCCCCCTTCTTCCCCTAGCATAACGTCAGACTTGGGTGTGCTTAAAGCGTTGGTATTTTGGTACAGCTGTGTACTCTGATAGGACTATTAAATAATATTACTCTGTGTGATGTGGACTGTAAAGCTCTTAAGTGAATCACATGTATTTTGAATATGTCATTTACTGTTTCCATTTCCAAGCTTTTAGTGGAGGTAGAAGTATAACTTGGTGGTCTGACTTAAAGCACTTGTATGGGTTTGCATATCAATTAAAAACAATAACAAGATTGCAAAAATATGACAACAATGCAACACATTATTTATTGCTATGGTTACACTTATCATCAGTCTTCTCCACAGCTAATGAAAAGCCCCAATGGAGCATCTGCTTTCCCTAGGCTTGACTAAAGTGAACGGGCCTTGGKCGGACTGATAAAGTGCAAGACTTGACAAAATGAGGGCACATTGACTATGTGCACTGAAGGGAGGAAKCTTCATCTGGGAGGCATCCACATGGGTGGTAAAGTGGGAGCTATCACAGCTTGGCCAAGTGGAAATGTTATCGCACCATACAGGTGTCAGTGAAAGCCGCTTTCTATGAGTACCCGGTAAGAAGGGATTGACAGGAACATGTAAAGATGTTCAACGCCACAGACACTGAATATGTTTATTAAAGCATATTCTTTTCACTTCACTTTCTCAGAAGCACACCACACACAAAAAAGTGCTCAATCCTTTTGGCTGGTCTAACGTCTGCATGCATCTACATATACTACCATGAAGCTGTCCAATGGAACACATCCTCTCTAGAGCACTATGTAGAACCTGGATCCCTCCGTCTTTCTTGTGACGATGCAGTTCTACCTTAGCGCTGATCTTGACATCTGTCTCCTGCAAGAAGGACAATAGTGTGCCTATTCCCAACCACTGACMCCCTACAGCTGGCCCCATGCAAATGGAAAGTGTCCACTTCCAACAGCTGCCCTCCAGAGGTAAACACAGACAGAGAGTGCTTGTTCACACTTATCTCTTTACCTGACATCAGCTTCTTCACTCACGCCTAAAGATTTAACTCAAGCCAAAAATCCCTGTAAAAACTGACTTTTTGTATCTTATGGAATAAGTGGGGAAATAGGCCCACAATTGGCAGTCCGATTGATGCCAATTTTCAGAAGATGCTTTATCTGCCAAACTTGAATGAGGGTACAAAAATAGACATCTCATAATTGTAGAATAGGATGCTTATTCAACATGATTACTAATCCCTACCAAGAGACATTTAAACATGTATTTTTTAATGGTGTTGCATGCAAAAGGAGATGACCAAGTTTGTGGGTACATTTCCTCTGGAACACACCATACAGCCAGTGTTGTGCTGTGAATTTGTTCCTTTAGCCTTGTGGTGGGACATCTTTTCCAAGGACGTTTAGCCTAATCCACTTCAGCTGCCTTCATTCAAGGCTGGTAACAGACACCCCAAGAACTGACTCTGCTGGTGTAACTGGGCAACCTGGACTCTGAGGTAGACATAACGTAGTAAACGTAAATCTGTCCCCCTCCATTTAGTATGATATGTTACGTTTCGAATGGTATGTATTCATTTGTGGATGTCCATCATCCATTTTGTATGATATGATACGAATTCCAATATGCTGTGGCTAACGTTAGATAGGGGTTAGGGTTAAGGGTAAAGGTTAGGTATAAGGTTAGGGGTAAGGTTAATGTTAAGGTTAAGACTTAAGTTAAATGGTTAAGGTTAGGGTTCGGGATGTGTTAGCTAACACTTAATTGGAGTTGCTAATTAGCTAAAATGCTAAAGTTGTCCATGATGAAATTTGAACACACAACCTTTGGGTTGGTAGACGTTCACTTTATACACCTACCCATCCACCCCAACCAACCAACCAACCAACCAACCACCCACCCTCCTTTTCTTTTTGTCTTAAGTAACCTTCTGTCTAATGTAACAATAACATATCATACTAATTTAAGTGTCCCRGATTTACATTTACTATGTTAYGTCTAGTTTATGAGACCAGACTGAACTGGGAGACAGTTTTTTAAAAAGCATTCGACGAGTCTGGGTATGATCCACTTTTATGAAATGATGAGTAACATTTTCTTATTGCAGCGCGCGCCCCATGCCCCTGCTGTGAGGACTTGCTGCCGCAGATATGACTCTCATTACGTGTGCACTGAAGTCCTCAGGAGAAAAGCCTACCSTATCAGCTTTCCATTTCCACTGCTCTGCCAAATGCAAACCATGTTGTACAGTTAACATGTGACAAATATTAGAGTTGTTACGAAATATTTCAAGTATAAACATAAATAATTATATGATTTCAACTACATATGAGAACCACTTCCTAAATCACACTTTATAAACCATGTTATTTTCCACATCTTGATGAAATCTTGTGACCCTGTCATAGCCCGAGTTTCACTGACTKAAAAATGTAGACATACAGAAATATACCATAGATAGAAACACCCAACCAGTGTGGCTGTTGAAACACCCAACCAGAGTGGCTGTTGAATAATACATTTCTTAAGATAAGGTTTGCAAGAAATACTGTAAARAACAAACTTTAAATGCAGTATTATTGTGTTTAATTTGTTATATYTGGGAGATTGCCAGTCTTCACACGTTGCTACTTGTGCTACCATTTTTCATTTTTGAAAGTGTTAAATATACACACCTATTATAAACGAAACCTTCCTTTTCAAAATAAGCGATTCATGCGGCATCTTCATCATCCAGGATTTCTACATATGGACAGCTTTTCAATTCTGCTGCCTGGGATTCCGCAAACCGCCCCTGAGAGTATTTTCCTGGATTCTAACRGCAGCGGTCGGGTATGACACTGCTGGGTATTCTAACAGATGGAGACTCAGTATGAATCAGGTCTAAGTCTCGGCCAAGGCCTGAATGTGTGTGTTGGAMTACACATCACATTTCTGAAGACCACACAGGTTCCACAAGCATGTCTAAATCTCCCTGCTGCCCTCTATCTTAGTCAGAACATCTCCCTGTGGGATGAAGGTCACAAGTTCAACACCAACGGGGTACCCTCACAGAGGCCTTCGCAGGCCATTTAGTGCTGCTAATTACCCCTAAGAAAAATATTATATTTTGATAAATACAAATATGTTTCCCTGTCTTTTTATTGGAGATAGGAAAACAATCATGAGGCTAATAGTATGTGGAGCGCTTACTCACAGACATAGGGATTTGAACCAATCAATTATTCTACAGGGGATTTTTGACATTTTTGAATTTAAATACCAGTGAGATGGTACATAGTATTTTTCCACTTATTGGAGTTCAAGGAGCCATTGTGTTTCCCATCTACTACTGTTTAAGCCTCCTGCCCAACATCTTGTTCATTTATGCAACATGTGCTCCCAACCTGCTGCCTCTCCTATATAATCTCAAGGTGTTTATCGGCTGGAGGGAGAAGAACCTCAGCAGTGTGAGAAATGACCCCCCAGCCAGTGATCCCACAGCAACAACAACATCCTCCCAGTCCATCGTATTCCTGCGCAAATATACAGATAAACAGATGATTACCTATGGAGCGGGTGCCTGAGCAGCAAGGGAGAGGAAGGTATAAGTGATCTCATCCAATGTGCTGAAGCCTCGCAGTTATAAATGAGTTTGTCATACCACCATGGTTGGCCATAAATGACCTCACCAGACGTGCTGCTGTAATAAACTAAACTAATAAGAATGTGCAGGAAGAAAAACACTGCCTGCGGTGAGCAAGACTACTAAGGACCGGGACCCGGCTGTTAAAAACATAAATCTTGCCCCTGATAAATCTCAACGGACGGCTGTCACCTGACTTGGCGAGTTGGAGTGAAGGGCGGGTTGAGTGGGTGGTGGGCGGATCAACGCTAGAGACACTCACACCCTGGACATCCGCAGCCGTGGAGGAAAGCGCCCTCCACTGTGAAAAGAGATTTCCATATGTACTTGTACCTTCTGTGGCCCTTTAACCCAGAACAGATGTCCACAATAAATACCCTTGACCCACAGAGGCAATTCTAGCGTGCTATCGAGGACACTTTTTTGTAGTTTGCTGGACTTGTTTGTAGGTTTCTGGCTGGTCAACACCTGACCAATCTGCAAGGTTTAATATGGAAATGTAAAGCTTATTTTGTGTATTCCTGGACATAGGAGTATAGGAAACAGCAATATATTAAAATCTAATTGGGTAAAGTAACAGCTTAGCTTGCATATACTGCTGACTCCCGGGGGAACAGTGTGTGAGCTGTTACAATCTGCCTCCTGTTATAAGGTGTGGTAATATCAACTTGCTACTTTACTCTTTCCACTGTACGGAGATATTTGCATGTTCTTTTGTAATTTATTGACACATCTCTTTGGTTTCTTCTTGGCAACAACTTATTTTTGGGGATCCCGGATTCGAGTCCTTATTGAAGGTTACCATCTGATGAAGAATGAGATATCTGAAAGTGATCACAAATGGAGCATTTCAAAAGACACAAACAAATGATGCCCATTCTTTGGTAAGGGTGGTCACTTTGTGATCAACCATGCGAGGAGGTTAAAGACTTGTTCACATGCTATTAAACAATATCCAGGTCAGATAAGTATGCTAATTGCTCACTATGTAAAATGTTTATTTTGTGGGGGAAGCTCAAACAAACTAAACCAATATTTACAGAGGTACTGCAGCCAAATATTCCCACTGTTTCCCAGGAACTAAAGCTAGCTCATTTATCTTGAATTCGCTTGAGCACAAAGTTGTCCCTGACACTAAACGTCATCTTACTGTGAAGCAGGAAACCAATGCTTGAGTACATATTCCTGAACCATTTTGTAAATGTGGTATTAGCATTAAAAAAGCTTTATTGACTTCTTTGGGATCGGTGGTCCTTCCACRGGACGGTTGAGCTAACGTAGGCTAATGCGATTAGCAAGAACATTTCCCAGGACATAGACAAATCTGATATTTTCAGAAAGCTTAAATTCTTGTTAATCTAACTGCACTGTCCARTTTACWATGAAAGAATACCATGCTAATGTTTGAGGAGTGCACAGTTTTGAACATGAAAAGCTATTAATAAACAAATTAGGCACATTTGGGCAGTCTTGATACACATGTTGAACAGAAATGCAATGGTTCATTGGATCAGTCTAAAACGTTGCACATACACTGTTGCCATCTGTGGACAAATCTAAATTGCAGCTGGGCTGGAATAAGACATTATGCCTTTCTCTTGCAAAGATGATGGTACAAAAAAAATACAAAAGAATGGTTGGTCTTTTCTTTGTATTATCTTTTACCAGATCTATTGTTCTATATTCTCCTACATTCCTTTCACATTTACACAAACTTCAAAGTGTTTCCTTTCAAATGGTACCAAGTATATGCATATCCTTGCTTCAGGGCCTGCGTTACAGGCAGTTCGAATTGGGTATGTCATTTTAGGCAAAAATTGAAAAAAAGGAGCGGATCCCAACTCTTTACTGGCAAACATGGGTCACACATGGGTCACACATGGGTCACACATGGTCATGTCAACTGATCAGCAGTCTGTATCACAAATTAGGACATCTAGGAGTTTTAAAGATTTGAAAATGGCTATGAGTAAGATGGGAAGATGAACTTGGGTTAGCTTTAGCTTCATTATGGAGATCTTGAAGAGGAATTGGCTGTGCATGTCAGTAGTCATAGAGATCAATCACATGAACTTAGGAACCTACCCAATGTCAACCTGATCTTTAGGTTACAGTACATCTGTGAACCCTGCATCACATGCTTGATGGCGGAAACCTTGGTGGTCTGTTGTTGGTCACTATTAAAACTGCATTATTTTTCTTCCCCTTGATCCCTGGAAATGTCTACAACACCAAGATGCCCTCTCTTGGAAGATGCAGCTGTGTGTGGTTACATAACAGGAAACAGCTGTCAGGAGTGTCCCTATGCATGGCTCTTTAGGTCTGGGCCCAGACTCCTGTACAGGTTGTCATGTTTGTTTTCAGAACAAGCATGGTTCTATCTGAGGCGTTCCGGAGTCAATGGGCTGGAGGAATTTTAGGGTTCACAGGCAGATGCTTTGTGTCTGGGGGTAAGTGACAGTACATGGCTGAACAGATGACCCATAAGTATACTGCACTTCTGTTCATATTACGTCACTTAAAAATAATATCCACATTCCATGTATTTTATGTTGCTTGTAGATGAGTAATGTTCAATAACCTTTTAACATTAATATTTGGAGACACCATGATATACAGTCATGTCCAAAATGATTGGCACCCTTTATGAAAATAAGCAAAAAAGACTGTATAAAATAAATAATAGAAATACTGGACTATATTGTATGTTATATTATTTTATAGTAATRCAATTGCTCAGAATTTTTTWTTTYTTTTTCTTACAAGTAATACAAAAAAATCACAAAAAGACTAATGACACTGTGCCTTTTTATAAAATGTTTCATGAAATTGTAGAAAACATTAGGACGGATCTGAGCAGTGGTGTAAAGTACTTAAGTAAAAATACTTGAATGTACTACATAAGTCGTTTTTTGGGGTATCTGTACTTTACTATTTATATTTTTGACTACTTTTACTTCACTACATTCCTAAAGAAAATGATGTACTTTTTACTCCATACAGTTTCCCTGACACCCAAAAGTATTTGTTACATTTTGAATGCTTAGCAGGACAGGAAAAATGTCCAAATCACGCACTTATCAAGAGAACATCCCTGGTCATCCCTACTGCCTCTGATCTGGCGTACTCACTAAACACAAATGCTTAGTTTGTAAATTATGTCTGAGTGTTGGAGTGTGCCCCTGRCTATCCCTCAATAAAAAACAAGAGAATCGTGCTGGCTGGTTTGCTTAATATAAGGAATTTTAAATGATTTATACTTTTACTTTTGATACTTAAGTACATTTTAGCAATTCAATTTACTTTTGATACTTAAGTATATTTTAAACTAAATACTTTTCGACTTTTACTCAAGTAGTATTTTACTGGGTGCCTTTCACTTTTGCTTGAGTCATTTTCTATTAAGGTATGTTAACTTTTACTCAAATATGACAAAATTGGGTACTTTTCCACCACTGGATCTGAGACCATTCATTCATACATACTGTAATCTTTCCAGATCCTTGATATTCTTCATCTGCCCTTATGGACTCAAACCAAATGGTTTTCAAGTCTGGAGACTGAGATGGCCATTACAAAATGTTGATTTGGTGGTCAATAAATTATTTCTTTGTGGATTTAATGTGTGCTTGGGGTTATTGTCTTGCTAGAAGATTCACAAAGAAACATGTACACTACTGTATTTTCTTGACAAGTACATAAGCATGTACAGTAGGCTAATTTGTAGCAACACTGAACCATGCATGAGAGCACCAGCTGTTCTGGTTGACTGTGTGATCTCACTCTCCATAGCCAATGTGAGTAAGACCTTTAAACAGGTTAACATTCGCAAGGCCACAGGGCCAGATGGAATACCAGGACTCGTACTCAGAGAATGTGCTGACCAGCTGACAAATATCTTCACTAACATTTCTAACCTGTCCCTGRCCTGATCTGTWTTACCAACTTGTTTCAAGCAGACCACCATAGTGCCCGTACCCAAGAAAGCCAAGGTAACAATCGCCCCATAGYACTCACATCTATAGCCATGAAATGCTTTGAAAGGCTGGTCATGGCTAACATCAACACCATCATCCCAGACACCCTGGATCCACTCCAATACACATACCACCCCAAATGATACACAGATGACGCAATCTCTATTGCACTCCACACTGCCCTCACCCACCTGGACAAAAGGAATATATATGTACGAATGCTGTTCATTGAATACAGCTCTRCATTCAACACCATAGCCCCCTCCAAGCTCATCACCAAGCTCAGAACCTTTTGACTGAATAACCCCCTCTGCAACTGGATCCTGGACTTCCTGACAGGCCGCCCCCAAGCGGTGATGTTAGGCAACAACACATCCGCCACACTGACCATCAACATGGGGGCCCCTCGGGGGTGTGTGCTTAGTCCCCTCCTGTACTCCCTATTCATGACTGCATCGCTGCACATAACTCCAACACCATCATCAAGTTKGCTGACGACACGACGATGGTAGGACTGACCACCAATGACGATGAGGCAGCCKATAGCGAGGAGACTTGTCAGTGTGGTGCGTGGACAATAACCTCTCCCTCAATGTCAGCAAGACAAAGGAGCTGACCACAGACTACAKGAAACAGAGGGGAGAGCACCCGCCCATCCACATCAATGGGACTGTAGTGGAGCAGGTTGAGAGCTTCAAATTCCTCTTTGTCCACATCACTAAAGAATTAACATGGTCCACACACACACACACCCACACACTTGTGAAGTGGGCACAGCAGTGCTTCTTCCTCCTCGGGAGGCTGAAAAGATTTGGCATGAGGCCATCAGATCCTCAAAAAATTAAACAGCTGCACCATTGMGAGCATATTGACTGGCTGCATCACCGCTTAATACGGCAACAGCAAGGCACTCGACCGCAAGGCGCTACAGAGGGTGGTGAGTATGGCCCAGTACATCACAGGGGCCGAGCTCCCTGCCATCCAGGACCTCTATACCAGGTGGTATCAGAGGAAGGCCCAAAGACTCCAGACACCCAAGCCATAGACTGTTTTCTCTGCTATCRCACGGCAAGCAGTACTAATGCACCAAGTTTGGAACTAACAGGACCCTAAACAGCTTCTACCCCCAAGCCATAAGGCTGCCAAACAAGACTGCTAAATAGCTAATGAAATGGCTACACGGACTACCTGCATTGACCTTTTTTTGCACAAACTATYTTGCACTGACTTTATGCACACGCACTGGACACCTGTAGTAGCGGTGCGTGGGTAAAATCACTGGGGAAGTTGTTTGCTCTATAACTTGTTAGTTCATATGCCTTGCGACCGTGATATATGCTTAAGGCCGAGACAATAAGAAAACATAGTGGAAGAATAAATACAACTACACATTTGTTGCATAACAGAACCGGAGGGTAACCTTTGTCCGGTAAAGTCCACAAAGCATATTGCCTGTAACAAACAGTTACATGACCTACAGCATGGTAAAGAAAGACTACTAAACAACTATTGATTTAGAACGACATAGAGTTACTGCAAGTAGCAAAGAAAACAGGAGCTGCCTCCACTTTTCCAGCACCATTTCAACTTCAATATTTCAACATAATCAAATGACCTATGCTTAGGCTAATCAAGTGTTTCCCAACCCTGGTCCTCGAGTACCCCAACAGTAMGCATTTTTATTGTAACCCTAGACAAGCACATCTGATTCAATTTGTCAACAAATCATAAAGGTCTCAATGAGTTGAATGAGGTGTGTTTGTCCAGGGCTACAACGAAAACGTGTTCTGTTGGGGGTACTGGAGGACCAGGGTTGGGAAGCACTGGTCTAATACAGTGAAAACTAAAAGATACCAAAAACTATTTAGTGCAGTCAACGTCAGCTAAACATGATGTGGCTGTCCATGGTTCTGATTTGTGTGTGTGTGTGTGTGTGTTCGTTTGGGTAATTAGAAAAAACATGTTCACTCAAGCTACTTTTAGAGCAATGCCAATACCATCCTCCTCTCTTTCATGTTAATGAAATGGTCTATGACTCTGTACACGCTTTAATTGTTTTATGTCCTAGGCTACCTGGCTAAAATGCTTGCTCGCTAGCCTAACCTCCTTTTCATTGGCAACGTTAGCTAGTTAACATTAGCCTTCTACATCTACCTGCATATCACTCAGTCCAGGGGCACAATGTATTTTATGGTTGGATCAGAATCACCGTTACAATCATTGGCCAGTATGGAGAATTAAGTAAAACCACAAGTCCAAATCCCTATCTTCRTCCATGGCTAATTTAGGAAAGGGTCCATTTTAGCTAGATAGMTAGCCACCGGAGGACAACAACACAACAAGATTAAACAATTCAAGTTGTTTCTATCAATGATGTACAGTACCAGTCAAAAGTTTTGACACACCTACTCATTCAACGTTTTTTCTTTACTTTTACTATTTTCTACATTGTAGAATAATAGTTAAGAAATGAAAASTATGAAATAACACATATGGAATGGAAAAAAAAGTGTTAAACAAATCAAAATATATTTTATATTTGAGATTCTTCAAAGTAGCCACCCTTTGCCTTGATGACAGCTTTGCACACTCTTAGCATTCTTTCAACCAGCTTCATGAGGTAGTCACCTAGAATGCATTTCAATTAACAGGTGTGCCTTGATAAAAGTTAATTTGTGAAATTGCTTTCCTTCTTAACGCGTTTGAGCCAATCAGCTGTGTTGTGACAAGGTAGAGTTGGTATACAGAGATAGCCCTATTTGGTGAAAGACCAAGCCCATATTATGGCAAATACAGCTCAAATAAGCAAAGAGAAATGACAGTCCATTATTACCTTAAGACATGAAGGTCAGTCAATGTGGAAAATTTCAAGAACTTTGAACGTTTCTTCATGTGAGGTTGCAAAAACCATCAAGCACTATGATGAAACTGGCTCTCATGAGGACCGCCACAGGAAAGGAAGACCCAGAGTTACCTCTGCTGCAGAGGACAAGTTCATTAAAGTTACCAGCCTCAGAAATTGCTGCCCAAATAAATGTTTCACAGAGTTCAATTAACAGACAGATCTCAACATCAACTGTTCAGGGGAGACTGCATGAATCAGGCCTTCATGTCACAGAGCACATCATTGACCATGGCCTGGAACACTGCGGGTGCGTTGGTCAGTCCGAACGGCATCACCAGGTACTTGTAGTGCCCGCTAGCCGTGTTAAAGGCTGTCTTCCACTTGTCTCCTTCCCATATGGTAGGCATTCCGAATGTCCAACTTGGAGAAGATGACCGCCCCCTGGAGACGCTCGAAAGCCGAGGAGATGAGTGGTAGTGGGTAACAGTTTTTAACCGTAAGGTCATTAAGACCCCGGTAGTCGATACACGGACGCAGGGCCTTGTCCTTCTTCTCCACAAAGAAGAACCCAGCGCCGGTGGGGGAGGCAGATGGACGCATAATCCATGCAGTGAGAGAGTCCTCAATGTACCTTTTCATCGCTTWGGTCTTCGGACCCGACAGGGAATAAAGCCGCCCCGCAGTGCCCAGGAGAAGGTCGATAGAAGGCCAATGCAGAGGAAGAGATGTGGCGTGGGCAGAGTTGAAAACCTCCTGTAAGTCCTGGTACTCCGCGAGAACGGAGGAGAGTTACGAGGTTTTACCCAAGGCCGCAAGGAGACGTCCCTGGGCAGGCTGCGCCGACATCAGACAATGTGCATGGCAAAACGGAGTCCAACCCATGATGGAACCTGTAGCTCAGTCGATTAGGGGGTTGTGGCYCTGGAGCCATGAAAACCCCAAAACCATGGGTACATTAGGAGACTCCAGGAGCAGAAACTGCATAGACTCACTCTGGTTGCCTGACACTTGCAAGTGGATAGGAACCGTACTGTGGGTGACTCTGACAATAAAGMTCCCATCCAGYACTCTGACGTCCATTGGGATGGAAAGGGGTTGAGTGTAGATACCCAGCTCCGACACCAGGGTAGTGTCCATAAAGCTCTCGTCGGCCCCAGAGTCAATGAGCACCTGGATGGATTTGGAATGGTCTCCCCACAACAGGGTRGCATAGAGAGGGTTACAAGTAGTGAGAGATTGGAAACTCCCCGTATGGCTCACCAGTGTACTCGTACCTACTGATGAGCCTGGTCTTTTAATAGGTACATAAGAAATGTCCCGTAGCTCCACAATACAAACAGCTCTTGGTGTTCAGTCTGTGTAAGCRCTCAGCAGGAGACAATCTAGCCCTGCCCAGTTGCATGGGCTCCGGAGGAGGCGAGTACTGTATTACTGTATTAGTACTGTAATACTGTATTCTGGGACTGTATTCAGCCCTCTGTGATTCCGATTGAACTCGGGTGACACCGAATTCTCTCGGAAATGTAGACTTCAGGGATTTCTGGGAATCGTCGGAGGCGAGTTGGAATTCGATGACGAGCGAGGGCGACAGGGAACAGACCCCCTCTCCCTCCTACATTCCCGTAGCCGCCAATCAATCTAGATGGTCAAGGCTATGAGGGAGTTGAGGTCCATGTGCAGCTCCCGGGCTGCGAGCTCAGCTTTAACCACCTCCGATAATCAGTGAAGGAACATTTCGAACAGGGCTTCCCGGGGTCCAGGCACTCACAGCCGCCAACATGCAAAAATCCACCACGTTGTTGGAGCAGCTTACAAGCGGGTTTCTCGGTACACAGGGGTGGGCTGCGAAGAAGCGCTGCTGGTGGTGGGGTTGCTGAGAGTCTGGGGGATTACTGTTGTGGCTTGCTGCCTAGTTGGGAATCTGCGGAATTGCTCCAGCAATGTATTGAACACATGGTCATGGAGTTCTGCCAGGGTATGTAATCCCTCCATAAGGCTTTGCAGTAACTCCTCATGTCTTCTAATGATGGCTCCTTGGGAGGAGACAGCATTGCGGAGCTGGTTCAGAGTCTGCTGGGTCAGTAATGGCCAGTTCGTACTATCACGGCTCAGGCTAAGACCCAGATGCARACACAGGAGGCGGATAGTACGAGTCTCAGAGTTTATTTCAGTACAAGGGACAGGCAATCGGTAGGTCAAGGCATGCAAAGAGTCGTAATCCATATCAGAGTCAGGCAGGTACAGGACGGCAGACAGGATCAGYGTCAGGACAGGCAGAAAGGTCAGAACTGGGAAAACTAGGAAAAGGAAAAACTAGAGCACAGGAATCACGGGAACACGCTGGTAGGTCTTGACTGGACAAGACAAACTGGCAACAGACAAACAGAAAACGCAGGTATAAATAYACATGAGGTAATGGGAGACACTTGATGGGGGTTGGAGACAATCACAAGAAAGGTGAAACAGATCAGGGTGTGACAGATTGGCTTTTATTTTATACTTTTTTATCAAGGGAGGCCAAGTGCTCCCTGGCTTCCCTTGCATTCAATGCTATGGGCGGCAACAGTGTCATACTCTTTATGACCAGACCACATCAGATAGACAGCCTACACATTCAGATAGAGGGGTGCTGTTTCGTTCACTCGGATGCTTTCTACGGTGAGATACATTCAACCTCTTGCGCAATGACGGAAAATTGTGAAAATACAAAGAGGCGAAAGATAAAATTATGTRTTTTCTTTTATTTATTTTTATTTTGGGTTGGGAAGCATCCACGAATACACACCATTGGACACCTGCTGTTACGAAGCATGTAAATAATAMAATTGTATTTKATTTGATTTAAATATTGTTACTATGTGTAATTCTACATGGTTGTACATATGCACAATTCAGAGAGCTTGGCTTGTTTAAAATACTTTAATTTGGACACACCCATCTGACATTGCTCAGTTTGACAGCTCTTTTTTTGGCAGAAATGTGACTGCAAAATAGCAGGAAACAGTAGCCTCTATACAGAATGTATTATCATAAGAAGTAAGAACAGTTGGTATATCAGCACTAAGTGGGTATATCAACATTTATATAAAAAAGTGCAATGTAAATACTGTATTCTGGGACTATGGCCAGACTAAATATTGAGGTTTGAGTCGCTACCTCAATGGCATTCTCCTTCAATACATTTTTGCATTGAATACATCTTGAGTGTTTTCTTGGGTGAGTGAATTCTGTCCCATGGTCTTTTGCTAAAAATCTCCACCACATTAGGCAAGAGAGACAAACATGCTAAGGCGAACATGATGTTGATGAAGATGGATTATAAAAAGCACGTTAACCAAGTAGAACACCAGCAAGTGACCATTGATTTGACATTCTATTTATCATCAGGGTATTCGGGGGACTTAATAATTTGTTCATCCAATGATTGTTGCTGAAGGCATTGTATCACTTAGATTTTTTGGAACGGTGTGGAGAATGTAGCCGAGGTATACGAGAGTAGGGGTTAGGGCTGTCGCGGTGACCGTATTACCGCGACACGAGTCATGAAGGCAGTCAAATTCCATATGACCGTTTAGTCATGGTAATTAGGCACTCTGTTGTACTCAGCACTCTGTTGTACCTCTTATCACTCTGACATCAATGCAAATGTGATCGAAAATCTATCACTTCATGAGAGCCCGTGAGCTCATGTTGCGCAACATTTCTATAGGCTATACAATTGCTCARGAAACAGAGTGATGGCCTCTACTAAAAAGAGGATCCTATCAGCTTTCTATAGGCTAGGCCTACTATATTTATTTCTCAACTTTCCTAATATTATGCACACTGCTTATATTTACAACAGGAGTATAGCCTACCTGGCTGGCATGAAAATGAACCACGGGAAGTGTCCTTGTTATTTAAGTGAATAGATTACATGTACTGTATTTGTATATTTTCCTGCTCTCCATGTTTTGATAAAGGTGCATGATGATGGTCTATTCTAAAAAAAAAAAAATTCACACATAATATTTTGTATTTGTAAAGACAAGATTAAATCAAGGATAGTCTGATGGGTGACAATATTAGCCTATCACTTGTGAATGATATATTATCACTTGTGAATGATGCCCAGCATAATAAAAAATGCCTCTTTTTGCGACTTTTCCTAATAATAGTCGCTCACTTAATGTAGCCTAGCCCATAGGCCTATATGTTTTGATAAGGTTTGTATCACAACTAAAGTGACCAAATAACTTCTTAAAATTAAGCACATTAATCCGCTTTACGAGGGGKGTAGAGCCTAACTGGCATACAGTTGAAGTCGGAAGTTTACATAGAGTACACTTAGGTTGGAGTCATTAAAACTTGTTTTTCAACCACTCCACAAATTTATTGTTAACAAACTATAGTTTTGGCAAGTCGGTTAGGACATCTACTTT
>NW_019942882.1:80234-127358 GCF_002910315.2 Salvelinus sp. IW2-2015 | reverse complement strand
CTGCTGACACAAGTCATTTTTCCAACAATTGTTTACAGACAGATTATTTCACTTATAATTCACTGTATCACAATTCCAGTGGGTCAGAAGTTTACATACACTAAGTTGACTGTGCCTTTAAACAGCTTAGAACATTCCAGAAAATGATGTCATGGCTTTAGAAGCTTCTGATAGGCTAATTGGGTCATTTGACTCATTTGAGTCAATTGGAGGTGTACCTGTGGATATATTTCAAGGCCTACCTTCAAACTCAGTGCATCTTTGCTTGACATCATGGGAAAATGAAAAGAAATCAGCCAAGACCTCAGAAAAAAATAGTCGACCTCCACAAGTCTGGTTCATCCTTGAGAGCAATTTCCAAAAGCCTGAAGGTACCACGTTCATCTGGTTTGCAACTGCACATGGGGACAAAGATCGTACTTTTTGGAGAAATGTCCTCTGGTCTGATGAAACAAAAATAGAACTGTTTGGCCATAACGACTGTTGTTTGGAGGAGAAAGGGGGAGGCTTGCAAGCCAAACGAATACCATCCCATCCGTGAAGCACGGCGGTGGCAGCATCATGTTGTGAGGGTGCTTTGCTGCAGGAGGGACTGGTGCGCGTCACAAAATAGATGGCATCATGAGGATGGGAAATTATGTGGATATATTGAAGCAACATCTCAAGACATCAGTCAGGAAGTTAAAGCTTGGTCGCAAATGGGTCTTTCCGAATGGACAATGACCCCAAGCATACTTCCAAAGATGTGACGAAATGGCTTAAGGACAACAAAGTCAAGGTATTGGAGTGGCCATCACAAAGCCCTGACCTCAATCCCATAGAAAAAATTTGGGTAGAACTGAAAAAGCGTGTGCAAGCAAGGAGGCCTACAAACCTGACTCAGTTACACCAGCTCTGTCAAGAGGAATGGGCCAAAATTCACCCAACTTATTGTGGGAAGCTTGTGTAAGGCTACCCAAAACGTTTGACCCAAGTTAAACAATTTAAAGGCAATACTACCAAATACTAATTGAGTGTATGTAAACTTCTGACCAACTGGGAATGTGATGAACGAAATAAAAGCTGAAATAAATCATTCTCTCTATTATTCTGACATTTCACATTCTTAAAATAAGGTGGTGATCCTAACTGACCTAAAACAGGGAATTTTTACTAGAATTAAATGTCTGGAATTGTGAAAAACTGAGTTTAAATGTATTTGGCTAAGGTGTACGTAAACTTCTGACTTCAACTGTACAGAAGCAGTGCGTGAGTTTCAAGTTTGGGGAAGATCCTTTTTACCCTAAAAATGCACCTTTATAATAAAAGCTTTACATGCATAATTGCATTTGCGGTCACTTTTGATAATGGTGTTTCCCGCTAATGGACCATTTACGCTTATAGCCTACTACCATGTGCGCATTGCTGCGCTTATAATGTGAAGAAATAGCCTAATTGTTAATTTGGAGAAAATATCCTTTCTATTTTTTTCACCTTTGTTCAATTGTATACTTCATACTATAAAATAATGCCATGTAATTCTAAGAAAATCTTGTCTGCTAAATTAACTAGTGTAGCCCACAGCCGTTTGTCATAGCCAGATCAGGACCTAACATAAGGACAACTCAGAGTATGCTATTCTGTTCTTCTGAAATAGACTACTTTTTCTTCATATCATGTTTCTTTAGACCTGTCTAAAATAAATAATGGATTTATTGGTGTAGGCTATATTACATGGATTTAGACTTTTTTAAATGTAGATGTTCCAAAGGTCAGAATCAGTGGCTTATGTGGAAACCAGGAGATGCTAAATGTGTGGCTTGTGTGGAAACCAGGAGATGCTAAATGTGTTTATGTTCATTAACGGTCAATTACTGTGAGACCGACAGTTATTTGCTTGACAATCACCGGCTGACGAAATTTCATGACCGCTGCAGCCCTAGTAGGGGTCGACACTAGGGTGATTTGAAGGACCCAGAAGCAGATATGGGAGATAGGAAAGGCTTGGTTGTAGCCGACTGGTCTTCTTTTTTGTTTAACCTTTATTTAACTAGGCAAGTCAGTTAAGAACAAATTCTTATTTCCAATGACGGCCTACCCCAGCCAAACCTGGACGTAGCTGGGCCAATTGTGGCCCTATGGGACTCCCAATCACGGCCGGATGTGATTCAGCCTGGATTCAAACCAGGGACTGTAGTGACTCCTCTTGCACTGAGATGCAGTGCCCTAGAGAGCTGCGCCACTCGGTCTACATCCTGTCATCTTAGTGTCGCAGACAAACTCTGATTGTTCTTCCACCCACACCCTATCTGCTGCGGCCCCCAACACCACAATTCTCAACACGAACAAAGCGGAGAGTAAGTCTTCCCTATGACCATAGGTTGGGACTGCACTTCATCCAGCAGCCGACTTAGTAATGTCCAGTTTCTCATTGTCCAATTAGTGTGGAACCTAAAAAAATAAATGTGGAAGTGATGGGAAAAAGTAAATAAATCACCATGACCAGAAGGCAATATTGCATTTTCAGAAATATACATTATTGCTGGTATAGTGTTCCGCTACACTTTCTTTTGAGGTGAATTAAATTGATGATTGTCCCACTATAGAACTGAAGACCTGAAAGCTGCATTCCTTTAGTTTCCTTGCTCCCAAGTTTGAATACATCTCCCAATTGTAAATAACATGTGAACAATTACTTTTAAAATTTATTTTTTATAGATATTTTTTTTTATAGTACCTGCTGGTCAGCCTTTGTTTTCTTGTTGGTGCACAAGTAGTGGGAAAGAGGATATTTAGACTTCTTGCAGCGATGAACCAACTAGAATGCTGCTTGTAATTCCAAATGTTTTCTCAAGAAGAGGGCTCAGTGGGCGGGATAATACGGGAAACATTGTGCAACATTGTGCAAACATTGCGTGGTTTTTTTGCAGACAAAGTTCAGGATCAAAGCTCCGTGTTCAAAAAGAACACTTGACATCAGCAGCGTTTATCGTGTTAGGGATCTCCAAGAACGTCAAATAGCCTACATTGCCTTTAACCCATTTGTTCCCACATTTTTCCCCAGACATGCCACTATGCAAATCTTATGCCATTAGTAACGCTATCATTTACTATATATTTCATAACCTTTCCAAAATGTTAGTACAAAATTGTAATGTAACATGGTTGAGTGACCAGGGTTGAGGATGGTAACAGGATTTAAGAGACAAATACTCCATATAAATCGGTTATGTTTACGCTCCAAGATTGTCTATAATAATTGTATTTCATAGACATAACTATGTAATGAGGACAATAGATGTCAATTTAAATTAAACTGAGTTAAATTAACCAAGGTTTAATTAATCCAACTGCAGTATTAAACAAAACAAACAAAAACATAACAGACATTAATAACATTGAACAGGTCATCAGAACAAGTCAACAGGTCAGAACAGGTCATCAGAACAGGTTAACAGGTCAGAGCAGGTCATCAGAACAGGTTAACAGGTCAGAGCAGGTCATCAGAACAGGTCAACTGGTCAGAACAGGTCATCAGAACAGGTCAACTGGTCAGAACAGGTCATCGGAACAGGTCAACTGTCCGACAGGTCATCGAACAGGTCAACAGTAGAACAGGTCCATCAGAACAGGTCAACTGTCAGAACAGGGTCCATCAAAACAGGTCAACAGGTGAACCCAGGTCAAGCTGGTCAGAACAGGTTAACAGGTCAGAA
Organism: Salvelinus sp. IW2-2015; assembly: GCF_002910315.2. Taxonomy (NCBI): domain Eukaryota; kingdom Metazoa; phylum Chordata; class Actinopteri; order Salmoniformes; family Salmonidae; genus Salvelinus; species Salvelinus sp. IW2-2015. The sequence goes on along the minus strand of NW_019942882.1, from coordinate 123,663 downwards.
AGTCATCAGAACGGGTCAACTGGTAGACAGGTCATCAGAACAGGTCAACTGGTCAGAACAGGTCATCAGAACAGGTCATCAGAACAGGTCAACTGGTCAGAACAGGTCATCAGAACAGGTCAACTGGTTATCAGAATCATAAATACAATGTGTGAACATTATAACCTTTTTAAGGGGTATGTATAGGCTCCCAGAACCTATGTTACTACAGCGCTGTCACAACCATCCTCTACACTCCTCAACAGCTACTGGACGTATGGAAAGACTTGAAGAGACATGGGCCTGATGGGTCATCATGAGCAGGCCAGAATAATCTGTCTGATCAGCAGCCAGATCTCTCAAGATTGACTTTGAAATACTTGTTACTTGTTACTTGTTACTTTTATCTCTTATTATTATCCATATTTTTTGGAACTGCACTGTCGGTTAGGGGCTCGTAAGTAAGCATTTCACTGTAAGGTGAAACCTGTTGTATTCACCTGTTGTATTCGGCACATGTGACAAACACAATTTGATTTGATTTGATTTGAAATTTGACTTCTGTTCACTAGGGGCAACAGTGAACGCTATTACCATCAAGTAAGCTTGGGTTTTGCTAGGACATTCTGGAAGGGGTGGCATAATCCCATCATTCTGGATCTGAAGATTGTGTTTTCAATCCGAGTGGTAGACTCTAGTTTTTCATTTTGAACTCTATCCCAAACCTTAACCATTAACCATCAGATTGAATCCTAAATGTAATGTTTAAATCCTATCCAAAACTTTAACCCTTAACTTAACCATTCCCAAACCTGAACCATTCAGAATGAATCCTWAACTTAATGTTTTAACCCTTTCCCTATCCCAAACATTAACCCTTAACTTAAACATTCAGAATGAATACCTAAACATAATGTTTTAACCCTATCCAAAACCTTAACTCTTAGTCTTAACCTCACACACACACAAATTTGAAGTTCGGAGCAACTTGTGCAAAAAGTTGTGCAAAAACGTAATTCTGCAGTGAGACTGAGAGCTTGTTGCAGCCACACACACACACACACACACACACACACACACACACACACACACACACACACACACACACACACACACACACACACACACACACACACACACACCACACACATCATATGCTGCTGCCTACTATTTACTATGTCTATCCTGATGCCTAAACATTTTACCCTGCCTTTACGTGCATATCTACCTCAAATACCTCATACCTCTGCGCAGTGATATGGTACTGGTACTCCCTGTATATAGCTTCATTCTTGTGTATTTTATTACTCTTGTTACAATTTAAATTTTTCTAATTTGTTTTACTCTGCATCATTGCGAAGGGCTCGTACGCAAGAATTTCATGCTACAGTTTACACCTGTTGTATTCAGCGCATGTRACAAATAACATTTGATTTGATTTATTGCACGTTCAACTTCCCTATCCATACGTTATTGTACACACTATGAACCATAGTAAATATTCTGTAACATCCATGGCTAATGACCTTTCGTGGTGCTTTGAGGCCTCATGTGAAGTCACCTCAAACCCTTACTCTGGAGGAGCTGTTGACTTTTGATGGAGAATTCCTAATGAGAGGAGAAAATCAAACCTTTCTGTAATTGGACACTGTACTGTACACAGTAAAGATTCTCCAACTCCCCTGCACCTGAATAACTTCACTACCTGATCAAAAGATTGCTGAGGGTAATAAAAATTCCTCAACTATAGTTAAATTTACAGCAGCACTCATTAGTTGAAATAAAACAGATTAATACAAGTGCAACAAAATGTGACCTATAGGTTTAATAATGAAGTGGAGTCTACTTAAGCATGTCCTTTCCATTCTCTCCAGYCATCCTGGACTTCACATAAAAGCCTTTAATGAAGGTGTACACTGGAAAAGGTGGCTATGGAGAGTGTTGAGGGGATCTTAACTGCCTTCTGGTTCTCTTTGTAACCTCTAAATAGAAACGTGTGATTCAGCACACCTACAGTATCAAGATCTGTTGACCAGTATGTACGTTGCACATCAACTCTGTGCACTCCTACGAGTCAGTCTTAGTCTACTTTGTTAGAATAATGTAAAAAAATATATATAATACATTGGATGCTTCAATGATATACTRTAAAATGCTCAATTTATGGGTTAAATGAAAAGTATCGAAATAAATTGTTGCTCCAGTTTATTTTATTTGAATCTTAAATGTGTTTAAATCTCAGGGCTCTAGCACGTACCAGTCTGATGTATTTATGTTAGTTAAGCTTCAGTGTTAGCCCACATCATGTATTCCCACAGGGACCGGCTATTAGTTCAGAGAAAAGGAAGTCACTACCTTATTATGCGGCTAATTTTAGGCACCAGGAAAAGATATTTGGAGAGTCTTGGCGCAGGAGCCAAGTGCTGAAGTACCCKYWCACTGCTCCCTGTTCCCAGTGGTGAAGCAGGGGGGATTCTGGTACTTGAATGAGATCAAATAAACAATTTACAACGTATACAGTASAACTTCAAAAGTGGCTTATCGGAACAGGCATCAAACATGAATGATTCCACATGAAATAGCAACGCAGTATTTACCATAATTAGGGAAATATTTGTTCCATTAGTAAAGGACAAATAGATTAACATGGYTTTGGTTGAGAGGCTGTTGTGTAAGCGCACATTTCATTTTTCTGAAGGTCTTTGAAGGATTATTGAAACACGAAATACAATGTGAAACTTTTGCAATGCAATTGAATGCAAAATGGTTTGATTTCRGATACTATTGTGTTAGAAATGCCCATTAAAGCATTCTAGCTTGACCTATTTTACTATATCAACAGTGTCATGATAAGTATTTACAAAAATAGTATCCGACCAGTCGTGAATCTGAAGATTTTCAGACATCAATATCTGTAGGATTACAAGGAAATAAAAACTTGAAAGCTTGTTGAGTGTCAGAACTCTCTTAAATCTTGGAGTCGGCTCTGTGCTAACTATAAACCTGGCGGGAGCAGTAGGGAGGAAAAGGGGGTAAACTTAACAAACTCACATTAAACATGATGGCTGATTCATTGCAGATGAAACAAGTGAAAAGGACACTTGGACATCAGGTTCCAAGTAAATTATTTTAAGTAGCAGAGTTGACTCGAGAGATGTGGCGCCGGGCATCTCTTAAAACTCTGTGATGTTTATTAAGTCTCGACCAGTGAAAACCTATCATCTTCAGAAGACATCCCGCAGGTTGACAAAAAAAGTACGCTCCACTAATATCACTGTGTGGCAGTAATCCTGAGTAGGAAAAGGGTTGAAATAAATTCAGTTGAAAGAAATACAGGGTTACATATTTTTTTATTTTTTTATTTTACCAGTCTGAAGGATTAAACAAACTTAGTTTGGGCTTATTGTACAACTAAGCAAAGTTCAAATAAAAAATATAACTTTCACATAATCAAAAAGTACCAAGATGCAATATCAAATATTGCTTTGAACTCCAAATATGTAAGCACAAAGGGGCATCTATGGGAAATCATCTGATTAACCTCTCTGTAAGAACCAGGAATTTGGACCCATTGAACATTGTGTAAATATGCTACTTGACCTCATCAGGGTAGTTCAGCAGGAGGGTGAAGATTAAAATATTTGTTGTTCTAATGTGACATCAATTTACAGCACACATTGCACACTGTACGTACATACGAGCCTCCACCCCTACTTCCCCAATCGGGCAGGACCACCCACCCACGCAGTGCTGAAACGGAGTCTAGAACTGGTCATTAAACTGTTTCCCCAGGTCAGTCAAATCAGACTTGTTAAAGCTGTGAAATGGGGGAAAGAGAGACCCCGCTGGAGGCTGTCCAGAAATCTCAGGCCTCAACAAACTGATCTTGATAATATTTCTGTTTGCTCCAGCTACAAAGAGATCTGCATCGGTCCCCAACATTCTATCATATGCCTGATGTCCTTAAATATTTGCTGGAGTGTGAGTGTTTGTATGTCTGATGTTGTTATATCTTTATAATATTTAGTTATGTGTGTGTGTGTGTGTGTGTGTGTGTGTGTGTGTGTGTGTGTGTGTGTGTGTGTGTGTGTGTGGTGTGGTGTGTGTGTGTGTTGTGTGTGTGTGTGTGTGTGTGTGTGGTGTGTGTGTGTGTGTGTGTGTGTGTGTGTGTGTGTGTGTGTGTGTGTGTGTGTGTGTGTGTGTGTGTGTGTGTGGTGTGTGTGAGAGAAAACTAGCCAGAGTGAATATTGTATGGCTGAAAATAAGACCACCATGGCACCAGAAGTTTCTAACAAGGGTTGTGACATGTCCTACTGTAGGCCTATGTGTGCTACATGTTTACCATTGTCATCTAGTCCAATTTCTACAGTCCTCACTGGAATATCAGAGGATAGTAGTGCAATGAGACAGAGTGGTCTATTTGTGCAACTCATTTTGAAACGGACAGTTTTACTCATTCCAAATGAGTAAAAATGTTAACCGAATGGACATTAAGCTTCCTCAGAAAGTTGGCCCACATGGTCCTGAGATTTCCGGCTGCGCCTCGCATCGTGTTGGTGGAAGTTCTATCTACCCATTTCCTCACTAAAATACTCAAATGATATTCACGTTGTCACAGCTCTGTCCAAATCTGCAGAATGTGCTGGGCTACATTATGAGAGTGGTCAGCAACAAGGCCCATAAATCTCCTCTGTGCTAAACAGTGGGATGAGCGCAGCTCAGGGACTTTGCTGGAAGGAAATGGCATGTAAAAAAYAGTCAAAAATATCGCAGCTCAGGGACTTTGCTGGAAGGAAATGGCATGTAAAAAATAGTCCAAAATATCCCTCACAGAAACCCTTTCCATCCCTAGCAACAGCAAACAGGTTCCATTTGGTGATTCTCTGCTCTCATAACTAACCTGTTCTCTGGAAAGGGGAAGTTAAGAGGTATCATAACATATGGCTGCCAAAATCAGACTGTAGATATTTACATCTGCAACAATGGCCTTCAAGATTCGCTCTGTGAGTCATAAATTAAGAGGTTATGGCAGGATGATGAGGGGATTGGAGGCCTTACCCTCACGCTGAAGAATTTCACCCAGTGTTTTGGCTGTTAACCTGCTGAATAGAAATCATTTTGACTATTGGCCTGATTTTCGCACCGATAACATGGGAAGGTTTGCATACCAGGGAGAGCGGCAAGACGATTATTTGTGATCAAAGCCGGTGCAACAGGGCCACYATGTCTTTCTATACACGGGCAGCAGTCCGCACAGGGGAAGAGTTCATGACGTCACCTCTTTAACTCTTTAACCAATGAGCCGTACGGCATGCACACATGATCGCAGAAACACACACGGACACACATAGGCCCACACTACGTTCAAGTTAATTTCATCATAAGTCTGTTACCTGGGCATGCGGTGTCACACGTCTGTCCTAATATGGACACCTTTCGGGCATCTTCCTCTTGAATAACATACAACCATAAGAAAATGTATCTATTCAAATTGTGGTGGACATTGAAAACAAAAAAGGCAGTGGGTATTTAAAGTTAGAAGGGAAGTGAAGAGTGTAGGTGTTAAAGCCAATCCAAACGAGCAGTGTTACCAAATCATAGCCTCCTTCCTTCTGTTCCCAGCCAATGAATGATGGGTGAGTCTGATTCAATAGACCTTTTTCACTTTGGGAGGAATTCTCTTCTGGCAGTAGCTTAACCCATAAATAGGTTCTGGTTACAGATTGTCTGCTCTCTCTTTGGTAAAGTGTGGGTGGCTTTTTGGAACTACTCTTCATTTTAAGCAGACAAAAAAGCTATGAACAAAACCTCATGGGGCTACATTTTGGCTATTTTTTTTATATTTTTTATTCTGCATGATATTTTTCAATTCTATTTATGATAAACACATGCAGGATCCTTCACTTTATGTTTGAGCACAGTGCCCCTCTCAACATTGTTAACCAAAGTAGGCTGACAAAAACATGGGCAGAACATTAGTCAATGGTTTTCTAGGTTGACTCTCTCTTTGATTTTTGAATATTACATGTTAACTTGCATTCCGAAAATAACGTCTTTGGACTGAGTCTCATTACTCTGTGGTGACCAGATCTGAAATGTAGTAGACATCCAGCAAATGTTAACATTTAAAAGTCACTTATCGAGAACATGGAGAAAATGTGCCATGACCACATTAACACATGGCTGTTAATTGATCGTATTGATGCAACAGCATGTTCAACATGTTTTACAAACTGCAAAATTGAATTAATGCATGTGGAGATATAAACATAGAATAAGGATACTTTAACAAAAACACAAGTCTAGGGTAAATAATAACCCGAACTCAACTAAGCAAAGATCTAAAAACTTTTGAAAATGTACTTCTAAAGTAATGCTGGCCCATTATCAACACAACAATACGGTTATTAACAGAAACAATTACTCCTGGCACCACACTGTAATTTTAGATACCTGTTGAATAGTGCTTTGTGAAAGTTTGAGCAGGGCCGTTTCTAGCGTTTTGTGAGCCCTAAACAAGGTTTTGGCCACTACCTTTCAGGCAAAACATTTGAGTAGCCCTCTCTCTTGGCAGCGGAGAGAAACATTTGCAGATTTAAAGTTAATGTTCTGCTATTCTACACGTTTTGCCATGGGGCGCAGATTTCTTTTCAGTTTTAAAACTAATTTCATGCAATGCAACTCATTTTGCCATGGGGCAGAGAGAAAACTTTGTAGTTTTAAAACTAATTTYSTGCAATTCTACACATTTTGCCATGGGGTTGAGATAAAATAAAAATAAGTTTTAAAGCTAATTTCCTGCAGTTCTACACATTTTGCAATGACTTATGCCATGTTCATATGATATCTGAGTGATAGACTAACAAAAACAATGGGGGACCACTCGAGGTCAGGTCCCTTGGACACGTGCTTTACCAAATTCAGAAATTGCTTGTTGTGTATTCAACTCTCCTAACTAACAGTAAGTTGGGCCCCCTAGTGATTGCTGGGACCTAAGTGACTGCTTATGTTGCGTATGCGTAGAAGCGACACTGAGTTTGAACTAGGGGTGGAGCCTTATTCTCAGATGCTATTTTGATAACATTGGCTATGAAAACATTTAGTTGCACAAGGATAACTAACCAGCCTCATGAGGATGCATGTGGTTGAGGGAGGTTGAGGATAGACATACTGTGGAATTGCATGTTTTTTGTCATGCACCTCTTTGACTCTAATATATGTCATTTAGAAGACGCTTTTATCCAAAGCGACTTACAATCACACATGCATACATTTCACACATTGGTGGCCACAGCAGAAATCAATCCCATGACCCTTGACATTGCAAGCGCCATGTTCTACCGACTGAGCCACACAGGATCACCGGCCACACAGGACCACCATTGATAGACACAGTCACAGAGTATCATTCCCTAAGTTGGGACCTTTAATTACACTCTTAGAAAAAAGGGTTCCAAACGGGTTCTTTGGCTGTCCCCATAGGAGAACCCTTTTTGGATCCAGGTAGAACYCCTTTTGGTTGCAGAGAGAACTATTTTGGGTTCCATGTAGAACCCTCTGTGTAAAGCAGTGGAGGCTGCTGAGGGGAGGACGGCTCATAATCATGGCTGGAACAGAGCAAATGGAATGGCATCAAACCATAGCTGTGTTTGAATACTCCTACTAACCGCACTAACCGTGCTATTTGKGATGTGAATTGAGTATATAGTGTGCTTATTGGTCATAGTATGGATATAGTTAGTATGCCAAAAGTTCCCGGATGTCGTACTAAATTCGCCAAAATACAAAGTAAACATGCAGTGGACACTATTTCCGTTCTTTTAGGGCCCATAATGCAATTCTTCAGAAAATGGGAGTGGCTTCACAACGTTTTCAGATTTGAAGAAAATGGCGGAAATTATGCAGCCGAAGTCCGATGAGAGCGGRTACAAAATGTTGAGCAATTTAATAATAAAGTAAGGACTTTTCAAATAAGTCACGTTACGCTTTCTGTTGGCTGACAATTTGTTAGCTACGCTATCCTAGTTACCTAACGTTAGTTGGCTACTAATACATCGAACTTACCAGGCARTATTATTAACTATCTTCTAACTACCCGACGTTTCTTGACTTGAWTATTCACATAATTCTTAGCTAAGTGGTATAGTTGTTGTGCGTTTCAATGGACATCTACTCCGATTTCAGARCACTCTCGCGCAGAATAACTGATGAATTTACGAATGCTCAACACCCATTGRATATGGCCRGTGTCAGTAACGTTAAACGTCAGCAAAATAAAAAGCGTCATTAAATTGTTGCCAGCAGCACAGTTACRGTCACCAACGCTCTGGATAAAATGAAAACAGCCTAACCAGCTCTGCTAGGGCGAGTAAAATGGTCAGAGTGAGATGTTCTCTCATTTGTATCTGGAAGTAGCTAGCCAACATTAGCCAGTTAGCTTGGGTGCCGTTGAATGCTCGAATCAACCCTACTCCTCGGCCAGGGCGTMCAGTGTGCGCTCTGAACGCTCCGAGAGYGAAATTATCTGAATTAAGAACGGACAATCTGTACAATCTGACAACGACCAGAGCGCACTCTGGAACTCCAGATTGAATTCACAAACACRCCCGAAATCGTAAAATGTTTAGCTAGTCATTTCTTATGCTAACAAGCTAGCAAGAGGTTGCATAGCAACAGCACCAACTTCTAGTAGACAGGCAAAGCCAGCTGAAATGATACAATTTGTTTACAGCATACTAAAATGAACTAATAGTATATAGTATGTAGTTATGTAGTATATACTCATTAAGTATATATGCAGTGTACAGTATGTTAGTATGGGTATTCAAACACAGCTCATGTGTTTGATGTATTTGATACCATTTCACTGATTCCACTCCAGCCATTACCACGAGCCCGTCCTCCCCAATTAAGGTGTCACCAACCTCCTGTGGTGTAAAGGGTTCTACATGGAACTCAAAAGGGATGTAACTGGAACCAAAAAGGGTTATTCAAAGGGTTCTCCTGTGGGGACGGCCGAAGAACCCTTTTAGGTTCTAGATAGCACCTTTTTTTCTAAGAGCGTACTGGTATGTAAAAGCTACTCTTATATTTCATAACCAAACGACATTAGCTTGGAGGATTGTCAGTGTCCATCATAACATTTCTTGAAGTAGCAACTATTTACAACATGAACAGTTTAATCTGACAGTTTAAATAGTTTAACAAGCTCTCATGGTTTTTCTGCCTACTATAATGGAGGCACTGAGAGTTGCTAGGATCTGTAACTACAGCGTAATATAGGCAAGTTCCAGTATCATTACTGCAGATAGTTTAGTGCTTCAATTAGAAGGAAAACCATCCATATGGCACTGATATGCATCTGCAAGTAATACAGTCTGTCTGGGATGTCATGAGTAATTCTGTCATTCATTGCTTCTGGATTTATTTGAATCATGCAACATAAATTATGTGGTGCAATACTATGTAATCAATGTTAACTAAACATGTCATAAACTGACTACCATAGATAAAAATGATTAATTTGGGCAAGAATTGCAAAACTTCGGAATTCTTTGAAGCCATCCTGATTCCCACTAAAGCCAGGCGGGAAAATAAGTTGATTTTATTTTACGTGATGATTCATGGTGACTTCTGAATAGATTCCTTGGCCCTTGCATCACTATGCAGGTAAATAAAATCGAAGAAATGCTGTGCCAAGACATTCACGGCCAGGGCGTCTATGCAAGAGACAACTTGCAATATGGGCTAGCGATAATGTGAGCCTTTTTTTCTCCTCTTTCAGCAGAAGGTGAGAAACCCAGCTACCAGCATTTCAGTCGTATTTGTAAGCAAAGTTCTTGGGATAGATAGTGGGACCCTGGAAGCTATGGGTTGTTATAAATTACCTGGCGATGAGTGTGATAAACCTTGTCCAAACAGCTCCCTGCTGGCATGGGCAGCGTCCAGATCGTCACCCATCTCTTCCCACAATGCTTTGTCACATTTGAGGAGATCTGAATCTGGATGTGGTTGACTTGGGGGCAACAACAAAAAATGTCACATACAATAGTTATTAAGCATATGCAACACCAAGCTATTGTGTGCCTACTGAAGCTGTCCACCCACAGGGAGGGACATTGCATGATGGGAAGAACAAAATGCTGTTCTTTTATGAAGTTGGTTGAGATTTGAGAAATAGTTTCAAGTGAGACTTTCCGCATGAGACTTCCCATATTCTAACATTATAAAGATTCCAACTTTGTAGTTTGTTTTTTCAAGGTCAAAACGCTGTACTGTCCTCTTAGCCAAGGGTATTTCAGTAGTTCTCAATTTTCTGGCAGTGTTGTTTGCCTTTTATAAGGATGTACAGTACAAGTCTATGGACAAAGTGTGTGGTTTAAAATAAAGTACTCCTTAAGCATTTGTAAAGTCTTGTTCCCAAACACATGAAAGGCTAGGTTGTACTCCACCAAAGGTTTCCCAAATCTAAACATAGCATTTCTTCACATAGCCAGACAGTTAACCACGTAATGACCATGATAAGACTGTTYTTTATCGGGCTAGAAAAAGACTTTGAGGATAAGACTCAGTGGATACTAATTAAGACAATACAGTCAGTCAGAGCTTGGAAAGAACAACTTCATGTTTAATTGCTTAAATCAACATGATAAGATGCTCTTTAAATGTCTGCGCTAGCCTGGAAGCATGCTGACATTTCGAAAAGGCATTCGTTGTTTACTTATTTTCCAGTCAAGCCATCCATTTAAAAGATCCAATCGAGCACAAACATCAAGGCTGAGACAACGCAAAACACTAAATACTAAACAATACCATACAAAAATGAAAAAACTAAATATTTTTTTGAATATTGCAGATATCCAAGATAATAGATCATTTTTGGGGCTTTGCAAGGAGCTAGCCAAACGTGAAGATAAAAAAAGTTAATGAATGCAGTAATGAGATTTCAGTGGCGGTCTCCTCCTACTCATCAGACTAGACTGTTCAGAACCAGCTCTATCTCATTATCAATACCATTACAGATGAAAGCCAAAGCCCAATTCAGAGTGGCTCCAATTGCCTCAATTAAATATGTGTGGTTGAATGATATCTTTTCCTGAAAAAATACAAGAAAAAGACTTCAGCATGAAATAATCCTACAATCAAAAACAATCAAGTTCAACTTTGATGTTGTTGTTCTACCAAATCTTAGGAATACATCTGGGGTAGAAATTGTGTTTTGGACTGAGCCGGCAGGCGCCGCTGGACCGCTGTGTCTTGGGCCATGGGGTAGGCCCTTGTTACTACGGTTACCATGGGGTTCTTGCTGGCAGGCTGAGGACACCACAGCTTTCCCGCCCACAGAGAGAGAGAGAGAGAGAGAGAGAGAGAGAGAGAGAGAGAGAGAGAGAGAAAAAGAAAAGCTGTCCTGGCACGGTCTCATCCCTGCTTCAAAACCAGCTGAGGAGGAGTGTAGTGTGTCCAGCAGTCGTGCTCAGACATATTTGTAACGCATTGCTATTCTGGAGACAAACTTAATTGTTAAGTAAACGAACAAGCTATACTATTGATGGTGGGAAGCTATTACCGCACCTCCATCAGTTTATTCTGTATTTGGACAAATTAAGGGAAAGGGGGAAAGGGGGTCACTCTACTGTATACAACAGACAAGTAACTGAAACAGTTAACATAATATAAGTTAGGGGAGAGTGGGGTAAGTTGAGAAGTTCTTTACATTTAGTATCACTCCGTCAAGGGAAATATAGTTTTCTTTCTAACAAAGATATCTACATATATTTCAGGATGTTGTGTATACCTGGAAATAATCAGAATTCATGTAAACATTACAGTTTTGAAAACATAGCTTGTCCAAAAAAAGTGGTCTCTTGACACAACTTACCCCAGGTATCGGGTAAGCTGATCCGCAGGACAGGGTATGTTWAGCCGCCTACAAATTTCTGTACTGAGAGAAATGTTACAACTACCTTCTTAAAACCATATATCTTTATTTCCCAAACACAAWTYAACACGTTTAGGTATTTTAATAATTTTAAGCATCTTTTAACACAGGCTTAACACCTWACACACACTTTGTACTTGTTTAAACACTTTTAACATAGGCCAGGCCCTGTTGTTACCTGCCTTGCATTACGCCTGGGAAGAAACACTTCAATATGCTTAAATTGCCATTGACTCAACCATTGGCTCAACTTACCCCATGGCAAACATTTTGACTATATTAGCCCACACAGCCACAGACTTTCATGCTAGGTTTAGCACCTCATATTGAAGCTCATATARACCCCAACTGATGTACAGAACAATCTTAAAGTTATCTACTTCGGTGTAAGCATCATGAAACCTCATGAAACCTCTAACACAAAAAAATCATTCGACTTTTTTACTTAACTTGCTTATCCMTTTTTTTCATGTTTTTTTTACTTCAAAGACTCCTTGAAATGATGACCTCTTCCTAAATATTTCTTCAAATTGTTAATTTTGTGTACGGGTTCCTGGAAACAAGGCTGGTTCAACTTACCCCTTTGGCTTAACTTACCCCACTATTCCCTACTACTGTGGAAAGTCACACTTTGGTGATGATATGATCATAAACTCTCTTGGTGATGGACAGTATCTTTTGATCTTCTGACTACAATTTTATATGTAATGTCACATGTCTGCAAACKGACTATTTCACAGCTGGAAGCATCTCACAAGACAGTTTTCCAGTTGGGCTGAACAACAGTGTAGTCTCCCCCTGCCCAGAGGACTACACAGCCACTGAGGCATGCCAAACAGAATACTCCCTGATTACACTAGGCTGCTGGGCAAAATATATTTCTTCAGTTGTTAGACATTACAGGAGCAAATAAACAGGGCAATGATTTTCCCATCCTAAGTCAACAAAATGCAGAGGTCAACCTATCTCACCGGTTTACCCCGGCCCAATTATCATTAGGATGTCGTGCAGCTGCAGGAAATGATACAGCAGACATATTGGAGCTGGACTGATGTAGATACAGTATTTAGACTGTTTGATCACCAGACAAAGGATCTGACTGACTCTGCCACTTAAGGTCTCAGACACCACAAATCAGAAGTGGTTTTAATCTATGCCACTTTCTTGATTATGATTTAATTTGTGTATTGCAGCAGTAAACGGTTGTTCTTGACATTTCACATTGGCACGGAAATTAACATTAGGTGAAAATCAGATATACTAGGTTTGAGACGGGTTTGGTGCCCTGTAGGCGCCAGTTGACTCCTTTCTTGTTCTGCACTACCTGTATGTGGGGACATCTGTTTGCAGGCTTGTAATATTGGAGYAGGCATTGTGCAAAGTATTAGACAATACCCACCTATGGTACTTAGCTGTGCTGTGGAATTCCAGCTCAGGCCTAAATAAACCATAGCCTGCTACGATGCAATTCATGTCTTCCGCACAGACAATGCACATAATGATGCAATTATTTACATTAATTATTGCTATAAATAGTAACATTTACTTCAGTAACAAAACCMTTTTGATTGGGAAACTAACTGTAAAGATATTCCACAAACCAACACCTTCGTTGAAACAGAAGTAATGATGGTCAACTATGACAGGAATCTGTGCTCCAATGAAGCATAGTTTCCGATGGCCAATGCCTTAAAGGGATACTTTTGGGTAATTTCCTACTCACCCAGAGTCAAACGAACTCTGGTATACCATTTTTATGTCTCTGCGTGCAGTTTAAAGGATGTTGAAGGTAGCATATCGTTAGCTTAGCTCAATTGCTGGATGTCTAAAGGTATCTACTAGCCAGCTTCTCGCAAAAGCAGTGAAATAGACCTAACTACACAAAGGATGGGTGGTTAGGACTTTGTACTCTAAGTATTCTTTACAAGTATATATGAAATTATAATATTTTGATTATAGTTGTTTTTGGAACTATTATCTCAGAACTACTGTACACATATCATGAATCCTCTGTGACAGTGGGCACAAGGATAGGCTGTGCGTGAGTGTCAACACAGCTAGCCAGCAGAGACAGCAGGACAGTGGCAGTCTTGAGTGACTTTTCTAGCAAATGTTAGCTAGATATCAAGTAAGCAAAGTGTGAGAAGAGTATGTCAGTGATAAATTGATTGGACATGATTTACAAAAACAAMCACCTGTCTATATAAGGTCCCACAGTTGACAGTCAGAGTAAAAACCAAGCCATGAGGTCGAAGGAATTGTCCATAGAGCTCCGAGACAGGATTGTGTCGATGCACAGATCTGGGGAAGGATAACAAAACATTTCTGCAGCATTGAMGGTCCCCAAGAACACAGTGGCCTCCATCATTCTTAAATGGAAGAAGTTTGGAACCACCAAGACTCTTCCTAGAGCTGGCCGCCCAGCCAAACTGAGCAATCAGGGGAGAAGGGCCTTGGTCAGGGAGGTGACCAAGAACCCAATGGTCACTCTGACAGAGATCCAAGGTTCCTCTGTGGAGACTGAAGAACCTTCCAGAAGGACAACCATCTCTGCAGCACTCCGACAATAATTCCTTTATGGTAGAGTGGCCAGACGGAAGCCACTCCTCAGTAAAAGGCAGATGACAGCCTCTTGGAGTTTGSCAGAAGGCACCTAAAGGACTGATGAAACCAAGATTGAACTCTTTGGCTGGAATGCCAAGCGTCACGTCTGGAGGAAACCTGGCACCATCCAGCACGGTGGTGGCAGCATCATGCTGTGGGGATGTTTTTCAGAGGCAGGGACTGGGAGACTAGTCAGGATCGAGGGAAAGATGAACGSAGCAAAATACAGAGAGAGAAAACCTGCTCCAGAGCGCTCAGGACCTCAGACTGGGGCGAAGGTTCACCTTCCAACAGAACAATGACTGTAAGCACACTGCCTAGACAACGCAGGAGTGGCTTCGGGACAAGCCTCTCAATGTCCTTGAGTGGCCTAGCCAGAGCCTGCGCAGCGACGCTCCCAATCCAACCTCTCAGAGCTTGAAAGGGTCTGCAGAGAATAATGGCCTATGTAGGTATTCCACATTAAAAATCAGTCGTTTCCAGCTACAATAGTCATTTACAACATTAACAATGTCTACACTGTATTTCTGATCAATTTGATGTTATTTTAATAGATGTTATTTTAAATGACCAACCACCCAGAGTAGTTAGAATGTATATTTTTTTGCTTGTGAGAGGAGCTGTCTAGTAGATATCCATAGACTTTCAGCAATTGCGCTAAGCTAACAATATGCTACAATCAACTTCCTTCAAATTGCACGCAGAGACATTAAAATGGTATCCATGAGTATGTCCGACTCTGGCTAAGTAGGAAATCCCAAAATACGTTTCCCTTTAACCTTTGAAAGTCTAGCAACATAACATACTGCAATTTCCTRGTGTAATTCTATGAAAACATTGCTGAAATGCATCTGGTTGGAGCCCTGTCGGCACAGTGGACGCGTCATAATACCCATAAAACCTAGCATTAAAATCTGGCAATATTTCCAATCCTTCTTTCCCCATTCATTTTTGCATCTGGGATTTTACAACAACTTCATATAAGGTCTGTGTTTCATATGGGCTTACCCTGGCGTGATGTTTTGATAGCCGTGTAATTCTCTCTCAGACAAGGTGAGTTTTATGAATATATTCGYCTCGATTTACTTTAAAAAAAAAACTCAACAAGACTACAAATTCCTGCAGGAAGCTCCTGCACGTCATCTCTAGCCGACACTGTCAACCACTATTCACCAGCATGATCAGAGACCTTCTGTGTCCAATCCATGAACTCTGGTCCCCTTTCTCTGTCTTAGCTAGCGACTGACTACACTTTAGCTAGCTAGTTAGCAGAGCAGTAGATCAAAAAAAGGTTTTTATTTACTTAGCCTAGATTATTGTTTGTATGGTATGTCTGTGTCCAATCCATGGACTTCTTACATCCCCTTTCACTATTTTAGCTAGCCACTGACTACATTTTAGCTAGCTAGTTAGCAGAGCAGTTGATACATTTTTTGTATTGTTTTACTTAGCCTAGATAATTGTTTGTACAATATGTCAACTTTGGTGTCTTTTTCAGACCTTATGGCATTTTCTAAGGATGAGCATAAGAGCATTACAAGGGGAGAAGAAAGCTATAAGTCTGGCTATGTAGAGAAGTGCAGCTATAGCGAGGGGCAACTTACCGTTTTGGTCAGGGCCAGCATGAGGGATAAAGTKTATCATGTGTCGG
Source organism: Salvelinus sp. IW2-2015 (assembly GCF_002910315.2). NCBI lineage: Eukaryota > Metazoa > Chordata > Actinopteri > Salmoniformes > Salmonidae > Salvelinus > Salvelinus sp. IW2-2015. Next base: position 107,491 of record NW_019942882.1, on the reverse strand, counting down.
TGAGTGTAGCTATTAGATTAAGTTCGAGCATCTTAGCAATACAATGTGTCCTATACAGCTATCAACATTCTACAAGGAAAGACACACTTAATCATTTATTTAATCATTAACCAGATTACCCCGGATACCAGACTTCGATGAGTGATAACTCAGTTCTTGTCACGTCTGCTCCCGCCAAGCTGCCCTTCATTACGCACACCCGTCACCATCATTACGCGCATCAGCGCTCACTGGACTCACCTGGACTCCATTATCAATATCTGTGTGCTCCTCTGTTTTTTTCCTGTGTCAGCATTGATGTTGTTGTTTTTCCCCTGTCCAGACGCTGTTCCTGTTCTGTTTCATGTCCGTTGTTTATTAAAATGTTCACTCCCTGTACCTGCTTCTCGTCTCCAGCGTCGAACCTCACAGTTCTAGAATGTTGTCATTGATGAGATTGAACCTAAAAATCTATTGAGTTTCAGAATTGACCTTGTTTAGACATCCAGCCTCTATTGTAGTTTCATGAACAGAGACAAATCTCCAAAAGGCACTGGGGTACACGCATTCACACAGTCTTCATTTATAGGATCCTCTCCACCATATGATTGATATGTCAAGTGTTAAAATCCCAAGTTATCAATTAAAAGTTTATGGAAAAGCTGCACTTGTCCTCATGTGAAAATGACAGTTTATTAAATATTCTACAGCTGTAATGTCATTAATCAAATGAGAGTTTATTTATACATCACATTTCTTACAACAAATGCATTTCAAGGTGTTCAAAGTCACGCACTGAAAGGCATGTGTCACTTTACATCCTTCCTCTTGGCAGGTCACTGTAGGTGACCAAGGGACTCTCTCTACCACATGCGATTGCCTCTGTGGAGCTCATCAGTGTAGCCAGGCTGCCTATTTTGGCGGTTCACAATATCGACCGTACAGATGTGCAATGCAAGTGGAGGAAGCCAGCTGTGCCCAACCAGGTGCAGTCAGTGGAGGACTTGTACCCGGCCGAAGACTACAACCCTCTATCCCAAGAGCCCACAGAGAAGGATCTTCAGTGGCTAAGGAACCGTCTCAGGGGCAGGTTCAGTGGAATGGCATGTCTCCTTGAACCTGAGCCAGAWCAACYGCTACCCTCCCCCTCATCCATGTCTGTACCAGACATTGTTWAAAAAAAACAAGGGCACCTGGGGCATGCAGGCATCCTGGCTGGCATGACGCTGTTGGTGGAGCAGCAGTAGGCTATACGGCAGGCAACAGTTGGACAGCGCATCAACCCCAACTGGCACACCATGAGAAGAGGGAGGTTAATGGCCAGCAATTATGGAGCAATTGTCCCTCCTAGGTATCTTTAGATGAATACACTAACTGTAAGTCGATCTGGATAAGAGCGTCTGCTAAATTACTAAAATGTAAATGTGAAAAGGTTAGGGCCAAGCACGTTACTCTGTCACTGCATAAAAGGGTCCTCAGATCAGTCGTTGGATGGGGTGATGTCTGTAAAGTGGGGCACAGATAATGAAGAGGAGGGCATCAAGGCACTCAAATGGCTACAGGGATGGATGTGCAGGAGTCAGGGCTTTGGGTCACGGGGTCTGGGATTGTGGGTGCCTCACCAGATGGTCTGGAGGGCACCACGGCAGTGGTGGAGGTAAAGTGTCTCTATGGTGCAGGGACCTTACCATTGAAGAGGCAGTGAAGTCGAAGGATTTTTATATCAAGGATGAAGGGTCTTACAGCCTCCGTGAAGACCATACTTACTGGCAMCAGTTCCAAGGTCAGCTCCACATCACTGGAAGGGAAACCTGCTTCTTCGTTGTGTGGACCACCAAAGCCTCCATCAACATCCCCAGCCAGCATGACGACCTCTGGCAGACTCCTATTGCTCCTCCTGTCAGTACCTGCTTTCAGGCAAGACAATGGTCCAGATATATTACACATAGCTCTCACACCATGAGCGCCTCCAGACTGAGGCAAACGGCTGAATGTTGCTCCCACACCGCTGTAGCCCCGGCGATTGCCCTCCCGGAGTACCTTTGTAAGGTTTTTGATTCTCCGTTGTCCGGGAGAGAGGCTGCTCGTAAGCTGCTTCAGCTTCGTCAAGACACCCGTGGTGTGGCAGACTACGCAGTGGATTTTCACAAGTTGGCGGCTGACAGTGCCTWGAACMCGGAAGCATTGTACGACATGTYCCTTCACAGATTATGGGATGTGATTAAAGASGAGCTCGCAGCCCGGAAGCTGCCCATGGACCTCAACTCCCTCATAGGGAGAGGGAATCTGTTCCCTGTCGCCCTCGCTCGTCCWCGATTCCCACCTCACCTCCGAGGAATCCTGGATATCACAGAAGTCTACATTTCTGAGTGAATCCGATGGCCCCCAAGTTCTCTCGGAGTCAGAGGGCTGCGGACTCGCCTACTCGGGATCCCATGCAACTGAGAGGGATTGTCTCCTGCTGAGCACTTACGCAGACTAAACACCAAGAGCTGTCTGTATTGTGGAGCTACTGAACATTTATTATCTACCTGCCCAATTGAAAGACCAGGATCATCAGTAGGTACGAGTACACCGGTGAACCATATGGGGAGTTTCCAATCCCTTACTACTCGCCTGTTTTGCCATGCTCATTGTCTGACATCGGCGCAGCCTGCCCCAGGACGTCTCCCTGCTGGCTTGGGAAAAAACTCTGATCTCTCTGTTCCCGCGGAGTACCAGGACTTACGGGATGTTTTCAACTCGAGCCACATCGGCCCTACAACTGTGCTATCGACCTTCTCCCGGGCACCGCACCATCTCAGGGGCGACTTTATTCCCTGTCGGGTCCGGAGACATTTACATTTACATTTAAGTCATTTAGCTGACGCTCTTATCCAGAGCGACTTACAAATTGGAAAGTTCATACATATTCATCCTGGTCCCCCCGTGGGGAATGAACCCACAACCCTGGCGTTGCAAGCGCCATGCTCTACCAACTGAGCCACACCAAAGTGATGGCAGAGTATATTGAGGACTCTCTCGCTGCATGGATTATGCGTTCATCTTCCTCCCCCACTGGCACAGGGTTCTTCTTTGTGGAGAAGAAGTACAAGAGCCTGCGTCCGTGTATCAACTACCGGGGTCTCAATGACATTATGGTTAAAAACYATTACCCACTACCACTCATCTCCTCGGCTTTCGAGCCTCGCCAGGGGGCATTCGTCTTCTCCAAATTGGACCTTCGGAACGCCTACCATTTGGTTCGGATACAGGAAGTAGATGAGTGGAAGATTACCTTTAACATGGCTAGGGGGCACAAAGAGTACCTGGTGATGCCTTTCGGACTGACCAACGCTCCTGCAGTGTTCCAGGCCCTGGTCAATGATGTGGTCTGATACATGTTGAACCAATTTCTGTTTGTCTACCTCGATGACGTCCTCATCTATTCCCTGTCAGCTCAAGAGCACGTCCCCCATGTCCGACCGGTCCTCCAGCATCTCCTGGAGAACCAGCTTTTCAGGAATGCGGAGAAATGTGAGAAATGAGTTCCATCGCTCCACCATGTCCTTCCTAGGATATGTCATCACTGCAGGGTATATTCAGATGGACCCTGACAAGGTRAGAGCAGTTGTGGATTGGCCTCAACCCACATCCWGAGTGCAGCTGCAACATTTCCTGTGGTTTGCCAATTTCTACCTTTGTTTTATCCGGGGTTACAGCACCCTTGCTTCCCCTCCTCTCTGCACTCACCTCTCCCAAGGTCCCGTTGATATGGTCTCCAGCAGCTGACCGGCTGACCGTTCTCAGACCTCAAGTGATTCACTACAGCCCCCACCGTAATCCATCCGGACCCATCCCGTCAGTTCGTGGTGGAGGTCGACGCCTCGGATGTCAGAGTGGTGGCTGTCCTAATCCAGCGTTCTGCCCAGGACCAAAAGCTGCATCCCTGTGCCTTCCTTTCCCATCGCCTTCCCCCCACAGAGGAACTATGAAGTGGGAAATCGTGAATTCCTCAGTGTCAAGATGGCGTTGGAGTGAAGTCATTGGTTACAAGGGGCGTAACAGCCATTCTTAGTGTGGACAGACCATAAGAACCTAGAATATCTCCACACCGCCAAATGCCTCAACTCCAGGCAGGTGAGATGGGCCGTGATATTCACTTGTTTCCATTTCACTATCTTCTACTGCCCGGGGTCCAAGAATGTGAAGCCTGATGCACTCTCATATCTGTACAGCCCCGCAACTACACCATCCTCCCTACGGGGGGGCTAACCAGACTCTGCCCGTGCTCCTGTTCTGGAATGGGCACATTCCTCGAGACTCATCTGTCATCTTGGCTCCCATTGGACCTTGACTTCYGTCCGACAACGTTTTTGGTGGCCCATCATGKTTCCTGACGTCTCTGCGTTTGTTGCCGCCTGTACTGTGTGTGCGCAAAACAAAACTCTGCGGCAAGCGCCGGCTGGCCTCCTTCAACCACTCCCGGTCCCTCATCGCCCCTGGTCCCATATCCTTGGACTTCATCACGGGCCTCCCTACGTCAGATGGCAACACCACCATCCTTACAGTGGTGGACAGGTTTTCCAAAGCCGCCCATTTTATTCCCCTTCCTAAGTTGCCATCAACTAAGGAGACGGCCCAGCTCATGGTGCAGCACGTCGTCCAGACCCATGGACTGCCGGTCGACATGGTCTCSGATCGTGGTCCTCAGTTCTCGTCCAGGTTCTGGAAGGTGTTCTGCACCCTCATTGGCTCGTCGGCCAACCTGTCCTCTGATTTTCATCCCCAATCTAATGGCCAGTCGGAGCGAGCCAATCAGGACATGGAGAAGACTCTTCGCTGCCTCATCTTCACAAATCCCACCAACCAGAGGCAGGAACTCGTGTGGGTGGAAGATTCCCGCCGCACCCTTCGCTGTTCTGCTATGGGTCTCTCGCCTTTTGAGTGTTCCCKAGGATGTCAKCCCCCGCTCTTCCCGGAGCAAGAAGAAGAGGTCAGTATACCTTCTGCCAAGATGTTTGTCCGTCGCTGTGGCCATACCTGTAAGAGAGCCCGGGGCACTCTTCGCAAGACCACCTCCAGGTATCAACGATAGGCGGACCGCCACCGGACCCCTGATCTTGGGCAGAGGGCATGGCTGTCCACTCGGGATCTCCCCTTCCGGGTGGAGTCCCGCAAACTTTCCCCCCGTTTTATCAGACCTTTCCAAATCTTTAAAGTCCTTAGCCCCTCTGCTGTTCGCCTTCTGTTGCCCAGCACTTTCCGTATACATCCCGCTTTTCATGTGTCTAGGATTTAAACCTATGTCTCACATCCCTTTGTCTCCTGTTACCAGGCCCACTCCTCTCCCCCGTCTCATCGACGGCCAACCGGCGTATACGGTGAGGCGCCTCCTGAAGGTTTGACCACGGGGCAAGGGATTCCAGTACCTGGTTGACTAGGAGGGTTATGGCTCGGAGGAGAGGTGCTGGGTCCCCGCTAGGGACATCCTGGACCCAGCCCTCATCACTGAGTTCCTCCRCTGGCACCCTGGTCAACCAGGTATGTGCCCAGGTAGGATGCCAGGTAGCTTCCCTAAGGGGGGGTACTRTCACACCCTGATCTGTTTCACCTGTCTTTGTGCWTGTCTCCACCCCCCAACAGGTGTCTCCCATCTCCCCTCATTGTCCCCTGTGTATTTATTCCTGCGTTTCCTGTTTGTCTGTTGCCAGTTTGTTTTGTCCCGTCAAGTCCTACCAGCGTGTTCCCATGTTTCCTGTGCTCTAGTTTTTGTTTTTTGTAGTCTTCCCAGTTCTGACCTTTTTGCCTGTCCTGATTCTGCCCACCATCCTGTACCTACCAGACTCTGGTTTGGATTAYGACCCTTTGCYTGTCTTGACCTACCGATTGCCTGCCGTACTGTACCTGGCTGACTCTGATTTGGATTACAACCCTTTGCCTGTCTTGACTTACCTTTTGCCTGCCCCTTGAACTATTATAAACTGAGACTCGTACTATCTGCCTCCTCTGTCTGCATCTGTGCCTGAGCAGTGATAGGCACATTGTCTACTAGCCCAGCCTGAAATTAATAGCCTCAGGGCTAGCTTAATTTCCATCCCTGCTGACATTTCTGGCTTCACAGGTAATTTTCTTAGTCATGTACAACAGATGTACTCGTGGAACAAAGCTGTTTCTGTGTTTTGTATGGGGAAAACATTAAGCCCACAAGTTCTTTGTGAGCTAGCTAGCCAACCAAGGTGCCTAACTAGCTAGCCCACCATGCGATATTTAGCTAGCTAGTTATAATCAKCTCACCGTTCGTGTAGTCAGACTTTTCTAAGTGGTGACATACTAGTTAAACAACTATCCTTGCCATGGTGCTGGCCTAATGTTAGCTAGCAATTATGACTCCACGAAAGGTGAGTTAACGTTAACGAGCTAAATATCCCTTCCCTGGTGGGCTAATGCTAGCTAGCATGTCACCTTGTGAAWAAGTCGCTGGCTAGCTCACTAAAGACWTGTCAATAAAAAKGTCATCATTATGCTAGCCTATGCTGTTTTCTTTTTACTTGTAAGGAMGGTAACGTGCGTTGTACACGTAACTACAGTCGGTGGGTATCTAGCTGATTTTCATAAGCACCTTGCTAACCATAGATCTTTGACCTAACCAAAATTGCTTGTTAGCAGGTAGCAAACAGGGCTTAACTTATCACATGGCTCCAGTGAATGCCTCTCGCTTAGAGWGGTTGGAAAATGATAAAATGCACATATGTGCCTTGAGGGATGATGTCAAAGCTTGCAACAAGATGTGTAGTTCTGTATGATAGCCACATTAGCGGCTAATTAGCATTTCGTTTTTGGGGTGTAATTACAGGCGAATATATTGATAAAAGATACCTTGTCCGAGAGAGATTTGCGAGGTTATCAAAACGTCATGCCAGTGTAAGCCTACATAAAACACAGACCTTATATGAAGTAGTTCTAAAATCCCAGACACAAAAATGAATGGTGAAAAAAAYKATTGGAACCATTTCCTGGTCTTACCGCTAGGTTTTATGGGTATTATGACTCATACTGTGGTACTCAATGGATTGAATAAGAGCAAGGCTGACAATTAAGTGTACAGGACAGTCAGCTGCCGGTGAGCCAATTCGGCCCACAAGTCTTTTCAAGATGAGATTTAATGTCCGATTAGGAAGAGCAGTAGTTGAAGTTTATTATTCCAAAGGTTGAGTGGCTCTAATCATAGCTCCAGCACTTAGGAATTGTGCTGCTGCTACTGTGGAGGGAGAGGGCTATCCGCAGCCATTTTCACTGTGTTTACATAAACTAGCCAGTTACTTGCATAGTTTACTTTAGTGCCAACATGTGGGTCACAGTGGTTTAATAATGTAGTCCACTTAATTGTGTAATTGAGTTATTTAAAAGCTCTGTTTATTTTACCGAAGCCATATCAAAAGGTTTAGAAATTGGCATGGTTTAATTTACAGAACATTAAGTTTAAAAGGACACTTTTAGTTATAAAAGGAGGACAAATAGTTTGTATATACTGTATCAGGATGTCACGATAGAAGATCAAACAGTAGACTGATTACAGATTGAAGTGAACTGGTACAACATGACTATGAAGAGCATTAAGAATCCATTTGTTTTGAGCTCTGTATACTTTACATAGGATTAGGTAGCAAAAAAAATCATTATTGATGTCAATTGGATGTGTGTGTGTGAAAATTCTGGTTACATCTGGGGATGTCAAGTAGGAATATGTAAGTGAGGGCACTGCAGGCCAACATACGCATTAGATTTGAGTTCCCGTTGGAAGTTTAATGGAAAATGCAATGAGTCTGCAGTTCAAAGTCAATGTAGAGAATAATCTACAGTCTTAGAAAATATTTGTCCTTATAGAACCAAAAAGGTTTCTATTGCTTGCAGAACCATTTTGCGGGTTCTTTTTTCAGAACCCTAGAGGTTGTTCTTCGATGAACCAAAATTGTTCCATATAGAACCATGCATGGTGCCATTTATGAATTATGGCTACTACTATTAAATAGTAATATTTTTWGCTAAGATTGTAATTGAATAAACAAATAAATAATGGAGAAGAGAATATCAGCATAGTTTTTTAAATAATTTATTGTCATTATATGCAAACATAGTTTGGAAATATGCGCTGGTGGCCAGGAAGGCATCTCTTTGTTTGAATGATTGCCAACGTCAACTCTTGCTGACTTCTTTACAACACAATACAATCGAACATTGTCCATTAGTGACAGCGAACAACAAAAATGTGTCTTCTGAAGCCGTTCTCAACCCCCCCAAACAGCAGACCAAACAAATACATTTGAGACAAGCACAGGTTCAAGCTGCAGTGCCCCTGGATGGAGAGAAAACAAATCAAATCAAATGTTATTGATCACATACACTTGTTTAGCAGATGTTATTGCGGGTAAAGTGAAATGCTTGTTTCTAGCTTTGACAGTGCAGTAATATCTAACAAGTAATATCAAACAATTTTACAACGTATACCCAATACACACAAATCTAAGTAAAGGAATGGAATTAAGAATATATAAATATATGGACGAGCAACGTCAGAGYGGAATAGACTAATATACAGTAGAATAGTATAGAATACAGTATATGCATGTGAGATGGGAAATGCAAACTATGTAAACATTATTAAAGTGACTAGTGTTCCATTTATTAAAGTGGCCAGTGATTTCAAGTCTGTGTATATAGGCAGCAGCCCCTATGTKCTAGTGATGGCTATTTAACAGTCTGATGGCATTGAGATAGAAGCTGTTTATCAGTCTCTCGGTCCCAGCTTTGATACACCTGTACTGACCTCACCTTCTGGATGATAGTGGGGTTAACAGGCATTGCTCTGTTGGTTGTTGTCCTTGATGATATTTTGGGCCTTCCTGTGACATCGGGTGCTGTAGGTGTCCTGGAGGGCAGGTAGTTTGCCCCCGGTGATGCGTTGAGCAAACCGCACCACCATCTGGAGAGCCTTGTGGTTGCGGGCGGTGCAGTTGCCGTACCAAGCAGGGATACAGCCCGACAGGATGCTCTCAATTGTACATCTRTAAAAGTTTTCAAGGGTTTTAGGTGCCAAACCAAACTTCTTCTGCCTCCTGAAGTTGAASAGGCGCTGTTGCGCATTCTTCACCACACTCTGTGTGGACGGACCATTTCAGTTTGTCAGTAATGTGTATGCAGGGGAAATTTCCGCCTTCTCCACTGTGGTCCCCTCTGTTGTTTCCTGAAGTCCACGGTCATCTCCTTTTTTTGTTGACGTTGAGTGAAAGGTTATTTTCCTGGCACTACACTCCCAGAGCCCTCACCTCCTCCCTGTAAGCTGTCTCATCATTGTTGGTAATCAAGCCTACTACTGTTGTGTCATCTGCAAACTTGATGATTGAGTTGGAGGTGTGCTTGGCCTTGCAGTCATGGGTGAACAGGAAGTACAGGAGGGGACTGAGCACGCACCCTTGTGGGGCCCCAGTGTTGAGGATCAGCAAAGTGAAGGTATTGTTTCCTACCATCACCACCTGGGGGCGGCCCGTCAGGAAGTCCAGGACCCAGTTGCACAGACCCAGAGCCTCAAGCTTAATGATGAGCTTGGAGGGTACTGTGGTGTTGAATGCTGAGCTATAGTCAATGAACAGCAAACTTACATAGGTATTCCTCTTGTCCAGATGGGATAGGGCAGTGTAATGGCGATTGCATCATCTGTGGATCTATTGGGGCGGTAAGCAAACTTGACTAGTCTCTCAAAACACTTCATGACAGAAATGATTGCTAAGTGGCGATAGTCATTTAGTTCAGTTACCTTTGCTTTCTTGGGTACAGTAACAATGGTGGCCTTCTTGAAGCATGTGGGGACAGTAGACTGGGATAGGGAGAGATTGAATATGTCTCTAAACACACCAGCCAGCTGGTCTGCGCATGCTCTGAGGACGCGGCTGGGCCGGCATCCTAGCGAGGGTTAACTCTTAAATGTCTTACTCACATCGACCACGGAAAAGAAGGAGAGCCCACAGTCCTTGGTAGCGGGATGTGTCGGTGGCACTATGTTATCCTCAAAGCGGGCAAAGAACGTATTTTATMCGTGCCACATACGTCTTGTGTCTGAGCCGTTGCCATATCTCCAGTCACCTTGCCATGGTTAAATGCAGCCATCTATCCACGGTTTCTGGTTATGGTAGGTTTTAATAGTCACAGTGGGTACAACATTTCCTATAAACTCAGTCACCATATCAGTGTATTTGTCTATATTATTCTCGGAAGCTACCCGGAACATATCCCAGTCCGTGTGATCAAAACAATCTTGAAGAGTGGATTCTGATTGGTCAAACCAGCGTTGAATAGTCCTTAGCACGGATACTTCCTGTTTGAGTTTCTGCCTAWAGGAAGGGAGAAGAAAAATGGAGTCGTGGTCAGATTTGCCGAAAGGAGGGCGGGGGTGGGCCTTGTTGGCATCCCGGAAGTTGGAGTAACAGTGGTCRAGTGTTTTAGCAGCGCAAGCACTACAGTCGATATGTTAATAGAACTTTGGCAGCCTTTTCCTCAAATTTGCTTTGTTAAGATCCCCCAGCTACAATAAATTCAGCCTCAGGATATGTGGTTTCCAGTTTGCATAAAGTCCAGTGAAGTTCTTTGAGGGCCGACGTGGTATCGGCTTGAGGGGGGATATAAACGGGCGTGACTATAACCGAAGAAAATTCTCTTGGGAGATAATACAGTCGGCATTTGATTGGGGTATTCTAGGTCGGGTGAACAAAAGGACTTGAGTTCCTGTATGTAATCACAATTACACCRTGAGTCGTTAATCAAGAAACATACATTTATTCCTGTCTGTCTATGAACTGAGAACGCAACTGGCTGGACCGACTCGGACAGTATATCCTGAGAGAGCCATGTTTCGTGAAACAGAGTATGTTACAATCCCTAATGTCTCTCTGGAAAGAAACCCTCGCCCTGAGGTCATCAACTTTATTATCTAGAGACTGAACATTAACGAGTAACTCGGAAGCGGTGGGTGGTGTACGCGCCTCCTAAATCTGACTAAAAGACCACTCCGAGTACCTCTCCTCCGCCGGCGTTGTTTTGGGTCGGTCTCTGGAATCCGTTCAATTGCCCTGGGAGGTACGAASAAAGGATCCGCTTCGGGAAAGTCGTATTCATGGTCATAATGCTGGTGGGGGCCTTGCTCAAGGACCRAACAGTTGGGGAACCCTGCAGCCAACCAGTTGTCAGATCAATTGCRCCCATTTTCTCCAGCGCCCGGCCGTGGATTTGAACCGCCCACATTTCAGCCATAGGTCCAACTCCTGCCATAGGTCCAACTCCTTAGCCGCTGGGCTACCTACCACCAGTACAGTATGGGTTGTTGCTTAACTGGGTCCAGAGAAGAAGAAAAAGGAGCAAAAACATAAATTAATCTTCAGAAATTAGCATGAGTTAATCTGCAAAAATGAAGACAAAATGCTATGCAGACATACAATTATTTAGATATAGAAGACAWTTTAGATCCAGTTTTTGTCAGCAGCTGCAGAAAGAGATCCTCTGCCTCTGATAGTTCTGGGTTACTGCCAGACTGAGCAAAACACAGAGAGTGTTAAAAGTCATGTAATAATTAACTAGGCTATTRAATCACCAAAACRTATTATACATAATTTATTATAAATGATTTATACAGCACCTCCTCTCAGTCTTCTAATGGCTTCATGAACCATTGTCCCCTCAATTGACTCCACACTGAAATAAAAGTAACAATTAGCTAATTGCCAATGTCAGGCTGGTTCTGTAGCTCTATTTGGCATATCCCATTATAAAAAAATTATGTTTATTTGAAAGAGTTAGTTTGCTAGCTTGTAACGTGGTGAATTAAGGTAGCCTAKCTTTTTCTGTTTAGCTAGCTAAGTTAGCTAGCTAGATTTAAAAACATGCTCAAATTCTAATAACATTGAAACTTTATTTATCTACCCTATAGTTTATTATATGATTTTGGCTTCATAGATTTGAATTAAATAATCAACTTTGCTTACCTAATATATTGAAAAATAACATGCATATTGGTAGGCTACTTGCAGTTGGTTCAATCACCTTCCTCTTGCATCTTCATGCTGGAATGGCAGTTGTTTTTTTTAATCTAAGAGTGTATTCTTTTAGTAAACACATTATTTCCTCTTGCTTCTAGCTAGCATTTAGTTTGCAACAGCACAGGTTTGTATGAGCCTTGCTGTTTGCCACTCAGACGTAGGAAACAATGTTTGCAAAAAAAGAATTTGATCTTCCCACTGCCATAGACAGGTTGGTTGTTTAGCAGCAAAACAGATGCATGCACAACTATGGGTCAAAACAGACAGGGTTGGCTTAGATTGTTGACATTATGTTGGGGCAATCTGTTCACAATGTCAACATCGGCAAACCGCTTGCCCCCACRTCGCCATACATGCTGTCTGCCATCTGCCCGGTACAGTTGAAACTGGGATTCATCCATGAAAAGCACAATTATCCAGCATGCCAATAGCCATCAAAGGTGAGTATTTGCCCACGAAGTTGGTTACGATGACAAACTTTAGTCAGGTCAAGACCCTGGTGAGGACGATGAGCACGCAGATGAGCTTCCCTGAGAAAGTTTATGACAGTTTGTGCAGAAWTACTTCAGTTGTGCAAACCCACAGTTTCATCAGCTGTCCAGGTGGCAGATAAAGAAGCCGGATGTGGAGGTCCTGGGCTGGTGTGGTTACATGTGGTCTGCGGTTGTGAGCCCGGTTGGACGTACACTAAGTTGACTGTGCCTTTAAACAGCTTGGAAAACTCCAGAAAATGATCATGGCTTWAGAAGCTTCTGATAGGCTAATTGACATAATTTGAATCAATTGGAGGTGTACCTGTGGATGTATTTCAAGGCCTACCTTCAAACTCAGTGCCTCTTTGCTTTGACATCATGGGAAAATCAAAAGAAATCATCCAAGACCTCAGGAAAAAAATTGTCGACCTCCACAAGTCGGTTTCATCCTTGGGAGCAATTTCCAAAAGCCTGAAGGTACCACGTTCATCTGTACAAACAATAGTACGCAAGTATAAACACCATGGGACCACGCAGCCGTCATACCGCTCAGGAAGGAGACGCGTTCTGTCTCCTAGAGATTAACATACTTTGGTGAGAAAAGTGCAAATCAATCCCAGAACAACAGCAAAGGACCTTGTGAAGATGCTGGAGGAAACAGGTACAAAAGTATCTATATCCACAGTAAAATGAGTCCTATATCGACATTACATGAAAGGCCGCTCAGCAAGGAAGAAGCCACTGCTCCAAAACCACCATAAAAAAGCCAGACTACGGTTTACAACTGCACATGGGGACAAAGATCGTACTTTTTGGAGAAACTCCTCTGGTCTGATGAAACAAAAATAGAACTGTTTGGCCATATTGAAATCGTTATGTTTGGAGGAAAAAGGTGGATGCTTGCAAGCCGAAGAACACCATCCCAACTGTGAAGCACGGGGTTGGCAGCATCATGTTGGTGGGGTGCTTTGCTGCAGGAGGGACTGCTGCACTTCACAAAATAGATGGCATCATGAGGATGGGAAATTATGTGGATATATTGAAGCAACATCTCAAGACATCAGTCAGGAAGTTAAAGCTTGGTTGTAAATTGGCCTTCCAAATGGACAATGACCCTAAGCATACTTCCAAAGTTGTGGAAAAATGGCTTAAGGACAACAAAGTCAAGGTATTGGAGTGGCCATCACAAAGCCCTGACCTCAATCCTGTAGAGAATTTGTGGGCAGAACTGAAAAAGCGTGTGCGAGCAAGGACGCCTACAAACCTTACTCAGTTACTCCAGCTCTGTCAGGAGGAATGGGCCAAAATTCACCCAACTTATTGTGGGAAGCTTGTGGAAGGCTACCCAAAACGTTTGACCTAAGTTAACAATTTAAAGGCAATGCTACCAAATACTAATTGAGTTGTATGTAAACTTCTGACCAACTGGGAATGTGATGAAAGAAAAATAAGCTGAAATTAATAATTCTCTCTACTATTATTCTGACATTTCACATTCTTCAAATAAAGTGGTGATCCTAACTGACCTAAGACCGGGAATTTTTACTAGGATTAAATGTCAGGAATTGTGAAAAACTGAGTTTAAATATATTTTACTAAGGTGTATGTGAACTTCCGACTTCAAATGTATATGAGTGAAAGCACTATATATATATTACAGTGGGAGAGAACAAGTATTGATACAACTGCCAATTTTGCAGGTTTTCCTACTTAAAAGCATGTAGAGGTCTGTAATTTTTATCATAGGTACACTTCAACTGTGAGAGACGGAATCTAAAACACAAAATCCAGAAAATCACATTGTCATGATTTTTTAAGTTAATTAATTTGCATTTTATTTGCATGACATAAGTATTGTATCACCCTACCAACCAGTAAGAATTCCGGCTCTCACGACCTGTTAGTTTTTCTTAAGAAGCCCTCCTGTTCTCCACTCATTACTCTTATTTAACTGCACTGTTTGAACTCGTTACCTGTATAAAGACACCTGTCCACACACAATCAAACAGATTCCAACCTCTCCACAATGCCAAGACCAGAGAAGCTGTTGTAAGGACATCAGGGATAAAATTGTAGACCTGCACCAAGGCTGGGATGGGCTACAGGACAATTAGGCAAGCAGCTTGGTGAGAAGGAAACAACTGTTTGGCGCAATATTTAGAAAAATGGAAGAAGTTCAAAGATGACGGTCAATCACCCTCGGTCTGGGGCTCCATGCAAGATTTCACCTCGTGGGGCATTCAATGATATGAGGAAGGTGAGGATCAGCCAGAACTACACGGCAGGACCTGGTCAATGACCTGAAGAGAGCTGGACCACAGTCTCAAAGAAAACCATTAGTAACACACTACGCCGTCATGGATTAAAATCCTGCAGCGCACGCAAGGTCCCCCTGCTTAAGCAGTGCATGTCCAGGCCTGTCTGAAGTTTGCCATGACCATCTGATGATCCAGAGGAGGAATGGGAGAAGGTCATGTGGTCTGATGAGACAAAAATAGAGCTTTTTGGTCTAACTCCACTCGCCGTGTTTGGAGGAAGAAGAAGTATGAGTTACAAACCCCAAGAACACCATCCCAACCGTGAAGCATGGAGGTGGAAACATCATTCTTTGGGATGCTTTTCTGCAAAGGGGACAGGGACGACTGCACCGTATTGAGGGAGGATGGATGGGGCCATGTATCGCGAGATCTTGGCCAACAACCTCCTTCCCTCAGTAAGAGCATGAAGATGGGTCGTGGCTGGGTCTTCCAGCATGACAACGACACGAAGCACACAGCCATGGCAACTAAGGAGTGGCTCCGTAAGAAGCATCTCAAGGTCCTGGAGTGGCCTAGCCAGTCTCCAGACCTGAACCCAATAGAAAATCTTTGGAGGGAGCTGAAAGTCCGTATTGTCCAGCGACAGCCCCGAAACCTGAAGGATCTTGGAGAAGATCTGTAGGGAGGAGTGGGCCAAAATCCTGCTGCAGTGTGTGCAAACCTAGTCAAGAACTACAGGAAACGTTATGATCTCTGTAATTGCAAACAAAGGTTTTCTGTACCAAATATAAGTCTGCTTTTTCTGATGTATCAAATACTTATGTCATGCCAATAAAATGCAAATTAATTACTTTAAAAATCATACAATGTGATTTTCTGGATTTTTTGTTTTAAGTTCCGTCTCTCATAGTTGAAGATGTACCTTATGATAAAAATTACAGACCTCTACATGCTTTGTAAGTAGGGAAACCTGCAAAATCGGCAGTGTATCAAATACTTGTTCTCCCCACTGTATATATATATATATATATATTATACACTATATATATATATATAACCTTTTTAGTAAAGGGTTCTTTAATCTCGTCCAAAGAACTACAAGGTTCTATATAGAACCCCAAACCCCTTCTTTCTGAGTGTATGACATGTATGACATTATGAACTTTGACAGAAGTGTGAAGGAAATACATCAAATTGCCCCTAGGGTACTCACGGCCTACTTAACGACAAACAGACCGTACCAGGGCTCTCACAACAGACATTTGTAGAGCCAATATTCAACTGAATCGTGAACATTTAGGTTATGTTACCTGAAATGAGAAAGTGCTGTTAGAACCCTTTCAAGTCCTCAATTGAAATGCCTGGTGATTTGCCGTGAAAAACTGTTTTGATGATGTCATCACTGGAACATAATCAGATTGTTCTTTTTGGGCTTGCTACAGGGCACTTCTTCTACATCCTGTCAGACTGACATAGTTTAATGTCCACTCACACACCACACACACACACACACACACACACACACACACACACACACACACACACACACACACACACACACACACACACACACACACACACACACACCACACACCACCACACACACACACACACACACACACACACAGTACAGCACAGGTTACCAGCCTCTCCAAAATAAGACACGAGAGGGAACGAGACGAGCAGGGACAGGCCTGTTGCCATGCTTACGCTGCACCTTTGTGCGTCCTGCAGATGAACCGTGTCCAGCGAGGACTGTTGGAGTGCTGTCACTCACACCACATACACGCTACTGATAAAGACATACTCACTTTCCTCATAGTCCCAGATATACACAGACAGAGTTAGAGTATAATTATGTCCATGCACAACTGCAGTATTTCTGTCTAATTCAATGTCTTTTAAGGCCACTTAAATAACGTAAAAATTAAATGGTCTCCAGAGTCATTCTAAAGAACACACTCCCCCTGCAGTGTTTTAAACACAACTTCCTGCTTAATGGCTAGCAGTTTCCTGCCATGCGACTTCCTTATAGAAAGTTAATTTCTACAATTGTTTATCTATTTGGGATTATTCTTAACATATTTTTCTCATTGGTAACATTCTGTGCTTCCTCCCTGACCCAAAACAAAGCATTACTCTCTGTGTGTGAGTATCTTCGGGGTCATTTCTGAATGTGCCCCTCTTTAATGCTGAGAATCACATTACAGGCCTAGCGGGGAAAGGAGTGTTGTTTTGACTCAGTTTTCTGCTTTTGTGGCAAAGAAGTTACATAGTCTTTCATCCTTAATAAGGGCATATTTCATGGTAAATGCATGACCACTTAAACAGTTCTCCTCGCTTTATCCAAATCACATTTCTTTGATTGGGATAACTGATATTCACATATTTTAAATGGAGAGCAATGTCTGAAGGCCAAAGGGCTTAACATGATATATCGGATAAAAAAGGAAATAATAAAAGACTGTGGTGTAGCTGACATTCTGAGAGCATATCCACTTCTGAGGTTCGGTTTCCAGTGAACTGGCCTGAGCTGACACTGCAAATGTGACTGAGCCATATGGAATCCCTTTTGGCCTCATTTCACTTTCACATACAGCACAGTACTCCTCTTCCACGCTAACAAGGTGCGGTGTTGGCTAAATGTAGCTGATCACGCCTATGTCTTTTAGTATAGAGTATGGAAAGAAAGTATATCCTGCCTGCATCAAGCACATGATCTGGTACTCATTTGATAGTGTTGAACATGATATGGGGAGCCCACCTGGTTTTCATTTAGCAGCTTGCATGCTGGTCAGAGTTGGCTTGTTTTATTGGAAACCTTGTTCATATATTCCAGCCCAGTCCTCCCTGACCTCTGACAGGTCCCATGGGGCTCATGGGTACATCCAGGAAGCAATACTCTGCTGGAGGCTGTCGACAGTGCAGGGTTGTCACTATATGGTCATTCTACAAAGGACGGAAGTATGACACTTTCTGCCTGGAAATGTGACATTGGAGGCTACTCAGAGGATGAAGGGGAGGACCATCCTTCTCAGTGAATGTCATTTTTTTTWAAATAGTCAAACATTTAAAAGTTATCCTTTTTAGATATAACTATACTAAATATATTCACGTCACAAAATAATTGATTAAAACACACTGTTTTGCAATGAAGGTCTACAGTATCTTCAACAGCACTCYGTAGGGTAGAACCATGGTGTAGCCGGAGGACAGCTAGTTTCCGTTCTCCTCTGGGTACATTGACTTCAATACAAAACCTATGCTTCCATAGACTTACACAGTAATTATGACAACTTCCACAGGATGTCAAACCTATCAGAGCTCTTGCAGGATCAGAGAATGAATCAAGTACTGAAACCATAAGCTTCAGCTAGTTAGCACTGTAGTGCAAAACATGTGGTGAGTAGTTGACTTAAAGAGAAAGACAAAAAATGAATGAGAAGCAAGAGAGAGAGAGAGAGAGAGAGAGCGTATGCAGCTAGCTAGTTTAGCCTACTCAAACACCTGGCTCAGAAAGAGAGGGATGCTATGTTAGCTAGCTGGCTATGGCTATCCAACACTAGAATTCTCCAAGTCAAGGCAAGCTTTTGGTTTAATTAATTTATTGCCACCGGGGTCCGCCGGTGTAACTGCTAAACTGCTTGCTGACTGTACACTGTACTGCATAATTGTAGTGGGTTTACTAATGTGTTAGTTCTACTAGCTATGCTGACGTTAGCTAATTTCRTGACAACGATGTAGGCTGTGTGTAGCAGTTAGCGGTTGTTTGGCTTGGAAAGCTTTTTTYYCCCAGTCACCGACAGCTGATGTTGTGCACTGAAGTCCACACACGAAGGGAAAAGTTGAGAGGAGGAGAGCACATGGATGCGAGAAGGAATTACACAATGAGCAAAGTGTTCATGCTGTTTGTATATGGCTGCTATGAAAGTGAACACTGTTCAGTTTAAATATGTTTCTTAAATGGAAGCCAATGGATCGAAATGGGGATGAACATACCTGAATTTCTCCAGTAGAAACTCTCATTTGCAGCTATTGGACTAATGATTACACGCTAGATCAGCTAGACGCAGGCAAGAGCGTGCAAGGCGGTATTGAATGTGTCACTGTCTGTCAGCTTGATTACTCAATATTTTCTCTCAACCTGTGCACCTACGTTGTAAACTTTCATTCATAGRCTAAGTTGTAGCAACCTCATGATGGGTATAGGGAAAATGTTTGTATCATGTAGTGGCCTAAACCTATCAATGTTACACTGAGCTGGGTGAATGGAATATGAATGACAGTCATCCAATATGCTGTAATAGAAATAAGGCCATGCTCATGAAAAAAGAATCCTCCTCCCTATCTTAAACGTCACCGACCGCCACTGATACTGCCCCAGAAATTGATTACAGAAATGTACGCACAAAAAGCTTTTTCTCTCAAATGTTGTACACAAATGTGTTTACATCCCTGTTAGTGAGCATTTCTCCATTGCCAAGATAATCCATCCACCTGTCAGGTGAGGCATATCAAGAAGCTGATTAAACAGCATGCTCATTATACAGGTGCACCTTGTGCTGGGGACAATAAAAGGCCTCTTTAAAATGTGCAGTTTTGTCACACAACACATTGCCACAGATGTCTCAAGTTTTGAGGGAGCGTGCAATTTGCATGTTGACTGCAGGAATGTCCACCAGAGCTGTTGCCAGAGAATTTGACGTTCATTTCTCTACCATAAGCCGCCTCCAACATTGTTTTWGTGAATTGGCAATATGTCCAACCGGCCTAACAACCGCAAACCATATGTATGGTGACGTGTGAGCGAGCAATTTGCTGATGTCAACATTTTGAACAGAGTGCCCCATGGTGRCGRTGGGGTTATGCATTTTATCGATGGCAATTTGAATKCACAGAAATACCGTGATAAGATCCTGAGGCCCATTTCTTTTAAGGTATCTGTGACCAACAGATGCATATCTGTATTCCAAGTCTTGTGAAATCCATAGATTAGGGCCTAATGAATGTCTTTCAATTGACTGACTTCCTCRTATGAWCTGTAACTCAGTAAAGTCTTTGAAATTGTTGCATGTTGCGTTTATATTTTTGTTCAGTATATTTGTACTTGCTTATCAATTCTGACAATATCACCATTTTTGTCTTTGTAGCATGGCCATATAGTGACTACTCTATTGGAGGTGTTGGGAGAGGAAGGAAGCCCATTTAACCTTTTATTCAGCTGTCCGAGCTGCACTTTTATGGCATGGTGCTGTCTACTGCTAATTCCGATGAAGAAGGAAACCATGTTGTCTTGTCATTGAACCGAAGCCAACAGGTTTTGTGTGAATGACAGGGGGTGAGGTTCCTGCGTAGAAACACCACAGAGTTGAATTTTGGGGTGTAGGCTATGTCTTCTCGTGGCTGTGCTTGGGGAATGTTTTATTTCGTTTGTGGCACCACTTTAGATGAAGTGTCATCTTTTACTTGGCAATTACATCAGCAGTTACAGAGTGGGTACCAGTATACTTAGTCATCTTTACTATCGGATATAGACTGGGCATGCCTGTGAGCCAGTTTGTTAGAACTAAGGTGTAAGTACACACAATGATGCTCTATAACAGAGGCACTCTGACGCTGTCTGACTCTGATGCTGTCTGACACTGATGCTGTCTGACAAACCTATTGTGATACTTCCCTGAATACACAGAAAGCATCCCAATCTGTTGTACTGCTAGATGATATTTCATCCATTGCCTTCASAGGAATATATGTCTTTGAATTTAATAATATGTATTAAAAATGTTGCTATGTTTTGTGCAATTAATTTGACAGCTGGGATTTCAGCTGATAAGTTTGTTTATTCAATGAAGGAGGGGTGGGGGTGTAACTAACACCATTTTTGGAGAAAAAAAGTGCTGACTTCCAGGTTGCAATCTTCTTCTTTTTTAAAAACATTTTTGAAATCTGCCTGAGGTTCTTCTCAGATATGACACCGTGTCACAGCAGGAGGCAGAGAGGATAATGGACCAGCTGGAAAAATATGTCTTGAAATGTTACTTCAGTTTCTAGTCTATTGATTCACTACAAGGACTAGTGGTTAAATGGAAGTGAGCTCGAATTTTAAATAGATCTATAAAAGAGTGGAAACRAAAATATCCTGTTGTTACCCACCCTTGTATTGGTGCAGAGCAGTACTGCAACGGTAGTAAAACCAACATCTGACTTATTGAAAATGACATTGTGTACTTTAGAAGACGCCAACAAATCTCAATTGATTATGCTGATATCCAATAAAGGWTCAGTATATTTAGGGTGCGTGCAGCTGTAAAAAGCAACTGATTACGTAAGCTTTTAACTTGAAAAGAACAAGATCAAGGCATATTTTTCGTCTTTCACGTTTGTGTGGTTGCTATAGTGTTAGCATCTTATGTTATCATRATAAAGTCACAAGTAAGATATAAGTAAGAGACATGTGGACATGTAATATACTCATTCGGAATATATGAAGACTTTTTTTATTTGAATATAAATATGTAAATATAAAATATGAGATTTAAATGTATCAATGAATGAATTGAAAATKAATTTCTCCTGAATCGTTTGAATTAAAATATAGCTAAAGGAAACCCTGCTTTATATTAGCAGGCCTACAWGTGCTCATATTGAAAGACAAACTTGTTTGAGTGTGTATCGCACAAAGATTCAGTTGTCATGCAAATGAAATGACCGTTATTTATTAGCCATTATTTCAGCCGTTTGAGTAGAGCTTGACCGCATCAGACCTACACATATACGTTTTCCAGAGAATGAAACATGTTAAATCATTTGTGGCCTAAGAGACTAACATGTTCCTTTAGAGCCCTGCAAAAACCCAGCAGAGAAATAATAAATAATAAATAATAGTACTGGACTTAGTCATGATATACCATGACATTAGGACTTTTTTGCATTCAATGAGCAGTTTATATTTCTTGACATGGGTTGATATTCTGATGTAGAGCTGGCATTCTGTTTTGGTTAAGACTAATCATGTATTGCATCTGGAGTGAAGGTCTGTGCTATGAGACCAAAGGCATTGCACAAGGTTTAAAAAATAACCTGATATTTCTACCCCTAATCAGTTTAAGATGAATCTCTGCTTTGTAATAAGTGCTATTTGCTAGATCTATCAGACAAAACATCTTTGTAGACTTACAGAGCCATTAATATAGATATAATCATAGGTCTCTTCCAGAGGAGTCTGCCCTCAGAGGGAATTCCTATCTGGCCAAAGCCTGGCCCCCTTCAAAGCCCAAGTGTGACTTACAAATGGCTTACTGAGAAGGAGTGATGGACGACATGAAAGATGGCTGATGTWTCCCCACTGCATGGAATATCAATTCTCTTCCAAGTGTTTCGTGAGACATGAGCACATGCAAAGACATACACACAGTGTTAAACCACTGTTGTCATTCCACTGTGTAACTTCAGACATGCATTGCAAAAAWACATACATTTTGGAATTGATTGTATCACATGTGCAACTGAATCACGTGAGGGATAGGGCCTTTTTTTTTTCATTTTGAAAATCGGGAAATTATCATCATGTTTTAATTTCCAATGTTCTTAAATATTTAACGCATGTWTAATTGTTCCTCAGTCCTACTTGAATCCACCCTCTTAAGTTCACCTGACACCCCCAGAGGTCAAACAGTTTCCTCCCTCTGGAGTCAAGTCATTTTCTCAAGTAAAGAGGCCAGTCAGAATGACACAGTCAAACCTGTACCAGAATCCCCTGTCAAAACAAGTTGGGAGCTGCCTTTTGAAAAACATTGGCGCAATAGCTAACGCTTAATGCTTGGATGCCGACATTTCCCCGCACTAAAAGACAGCTCCCRCGTCAAGCCTTGAGGATGTGAGATTGGGTCACTTCCACTGTCACTTTAGCAAACCTGGGTAAAGTCACACCAGCGTCTGGCCTCAACAGCCTCAACAGCCAAACAACAGACTCATGTCTTGATGTGTATTGCCACAAACAACAGACTCTTTCCAGTTGTTCTAATACTGAAGTTGCTCTGGTTCAGTAATTCCACTGAACATGAATTTTCAAGATCTAAGTCTGACACAATGACTGTCTTAATCAGACTAATGTCTCGTAAATATTTGGCCATTTTTGGTAACGTGTTTGATAAAATAACAGGTTGCAGCCCAGTGTTACATGGATAATGAAAATATTATTMATATTAATAAACATACTGTATCCATTGAATTTAACACTTTTTAATTGAATTACTGAGAATATGTCTTCAATCATCACTATTTAAATACAATACACATGAAGTGATGCCATCAAAAAACGCAAAGCTTCTGAACATTTTTAAATGGCAAACATTTGCAGATTTTAAGACTCGTAATCTCAAAACTCTTTCTAAAAATCATACATTTGTAAGCGTAAAATAATAAATAGGATTGTAAGAAATATTTGTTTAGCTTATAAGCTTTAACATAACGGTTGTGTCGCTATTATGATGTGCTTATAGATGTGTAATATGGACATGTACAAAAAATKTCCTGATTTAAATGCTGAAAACAATGTAGATGCACATCTACTTTTGTAATATGTGAGTTGTTGCTTGTCTTTACGTCCACCTGTATGTGGGTTTGATAAAACTACAGTATGTGAAAGGGAAGGGGGATACCTTGTCTTAGGATATTTAACCAAACCCCTCCGAATCAGAGTGATGTACTGCATGCAGCTGCATGCTTGTGTATATTCTGACATGTGAGTACATATTTATGTGTCTACATTGTGTGGGTGTGTGCATGTACACGTGTGTGTAAATGTCTGTATGTGTCCGTGAGTCCTTGTTTCTGTTTGTGTKWGTGTGCACATATGTGAATGCATGCATGYATGCGCTTGTGTGTGTGTGTCTATGCATGCATATAACATATGTGTGAGCGAGAAAGAGGTACAGCAGGGAGTATGCTGGCCACTGGTAACCCACAGAGAGAGGGAGCGGTGGGCCATGGGCCACAGAGGCTGGGTGGCACTCTGGCTGAATTCTACAGCTTGGTGAGTACCACTGAGTGTGACTCCACTTGCTGAAAGCAAGCACACAAATAAGATCTGGTGTCTCTGTGTGGTGAGTCGGCGAGCGAATGACCGACCATCAACCCATACTCAGGGCTGGTACGGCAAGAGAAGACCAGGAATGAATACAACTCTGCATCATCCTGTGTGGCTGCAGTCTCTACTCAAATATAAGTTCTGGGTTCAGGCACAGTTTTCAGTTGTATCAGTTGAATTCACATCATGGCAAATACAATGCATATACTGTCAAGCTGTGTGATGTATTCCAGCAAGTCAACTTTGTTGGCTGATTAAAGTCAAACTATCACCCATTTACCAATGGCAGTTCTGAAGAAAGCCTTTTATGTTAATATTGACAATTGTTCATGAATTTTTTATATTAGATACTTTTCTGTTTTTATTCTTAGTTGGTCAGTTTTATTTTTTTAAAGGAAATGGTCATTTTCCACTGACCTATGAAATTACTATTTTACAGCACTATGTCCACAAGCATTGTATTTATCCACGCACAGGAAGCAAACCCATAATTGTAACATATTTTAATTGATGTTGTTCTATTTATTTCACTGCAAATGAAGCATCCTAATCAAATAATATATTCCAGTTGTGTCCCAGAACACACTATAGCGTGGGTAATTAAGCTATTAACATGAAAGAAACATAAAAACATGTGGAACAGGAAAAACGTATATCATTTTAATTCTAAACAACGCTTGAGACATTGTAACACAATCTCAGTAGTGTCAACAATATATGTATCAAAATATGTATCAAAAATGCTGATATTGATCAACTATTTTAAWGTCTCAATCCTCTTTGAGTGATGTGGTTATTCATGCAGAGAATTTGCTTGTCTGTACTTGTTGTAAATGTATAGGAGGCTTCACAGATTGAAGGCTATGTAAAGGTTTAGCATTGGGGATGTCAGTGCCATCCCGCTGTTTATAAAAGGGCCTGTTGTTTTGCTAGAAAAAAAGACATTATAGGGATGAAATTGAAGGGCATGCTGTAGGTTTCTGTGGAGTCATAAAATTACAAGCTCCATATTCTCACCATAAATGACCATTTACGGTCAGTGTGAATACTACTATATCATCAGAGATATGGGACACAGACAGTAAAACACTGTCCTTGAGACACTTGCCATCTTCACTTGCCTTAACTCAGCACCTCCACTGCCACCTACTGGGTGGAAGTTGACACTTCACCTCAATCGGCCCCCACCCGCCCCTCCTCCCTATGTCTTACTTGAGGAATGGTAAAGTGATCTCCGGGTCCCTAAGTGCTTTTTGCTGTCAGTGGTGTTGACATGCGTTACAATAGAAGCCGCCAAGTTACCTTGACAGAGGAGAGGAAGGAACCCACTGGACTGCCTGAGCATCCACACTCCGTCTCTCCCAGGTCGCATGGGCTCTCCAAAGCTCATGTTAACCCTGACCAGATAGATAGGGAAGTGAGGAAAGCCCTGTATGCGTTATTCTTACATACAGGGGGAYGTAAAACAAGGAGGAATTTCAGTTAACTTCATTGTTACTCATAAAATGGCTACCGCTGAGATATTACACAGTCAGTTCACATTTATTTCCAGATGTGGATCAAATAAGAGATATAACAGCAGCTCAACTCCTCACATAACCCTCAGAGCTCAAGCCACCATCACTCACAACTCTTCTAGTAAACCTAAACCCCACGCTCTACTACTATGACCTCCAACTCAGCCACTACTCATACATAACCATCTTATGAACCCATAGAACCTCAAGCATGCTTCAACTTCACTAACCCTCAGCCAGACCAGACACTCAACCCATTCTCACTAATCCTATACACATTGACGTCAACTCTACCCTGCCCTCCTAACCATACCTACTCAACCCTAACACGCCTCAGCCACAACTGCTAACCCCTGCTGGCCATCAGAACCCGCGCCATCTATATACCCCTAGCACAGGCTCAACCTCTGACACCATACGCGCTCGAGCACCCCAATATCTCATCATGAAACCTCTCAACCCAGAGCTCAACTCTAACCCTAGCCTCAACCTCCATCTAATAACCCTAACCCAGCTCAAACTACTAAACCCTAGCCATCAACCCCAGTTCATAACCTAACCCACCTAGCTCAACTCTAACCTAACCCTAGCCTCAACCCCCATCTATAACCCTAACCCAGCTTAACTCTAACCCCTAGCCTCAACCCCATCTCATTAAACCTAACCCAGCTCAACTCCAAAAACCCTAAGCTCACCTACCATCTATAGACCCCTAACCCTAACCCCAGCTCTGGACTCCTAGACTCTACCTCCTAACCCTCCACTAGAACCCAACCCGCCATCTTAACCTAGCCCAACCCCATCACCAACCCAGCCGCTCAACCTAACCCTCAAGCCTCCACACCCACACTAGCCACCCTACAACCCACTCACACCTATAACCTCACCGCTTAACACCCACTAAACCCGCTAACCAGCTCAACTCTCAACACTAGCTCACCCCATCTATAACCACCCAAGCCAACTCGGTAAACTCTAACCCTAGCCTCAACCCCCATCTATAAACAGCCCTAACCCAGCTCAACTCTAAACCTCAACCCTAGCCTCAACTCTATAACCCACTCTACTAACGCTAACCCCTGCCAAACCTTCAACGCCAAGCTCACTCTACCCTAGCTACCCCTAACCCTACCAGCTCACACCTGCCCAATCTATACCCTAACCCACAGCTGCAACTCACCCTACTCAAACCACTACTCTATAACCCAACACCAGCTCAACTCGCTAAACCCTAGCCTACAGAACCCACCAGTCTATAACCCTAACGTCTCAGTCACAACTAACCCTAGCCTCCCACATCTATAACCAACACTAAACCCAGCTCAACGAACCTCCAGAACACCTAGCTCTCAACCCATCTGATATAACCTCCTAACCGAGCTTAATACTCACCTACGTCAAACCAATCTAACCGCAATAAACTATTAAACCCTAACCTACTCAAACTCGTAACCCTACAGCTCAATCAAAACCCCATCTATAACCCTAACCCAGCTCAACTCCAACCCTAGCCTCAACCCATCTATAACCTAACCTAACCACAGCTCAACTTAACTCTAACCTAACTCAACCCCATCTATAACCCTAACCCAGCTCAACTCTAACCTAGCCTCAACCCATCTATAACCTAACCAGCTCAACTCTAACCCTAGCCTCAACCCCATCTATAACCCCTAACCCAGCTCAACTCCACCCTAGCCTCAACCCCATCTATAACCCTAACCGCTCAACTCTAACTCTAACCTAGCTCAACCCCATCTATAACCCTAACCCAGTCAGCTCACTCTAACTCTAACCTAAGCCTCAACCCCCTCTATAACCCTAACCCAGCTCAACGCTAACGCCCACTCCCAGCCTCAACCCCGATCTATAAGACC
>NW_019942882.1:75841-78709 GCF_002910315.2 Salvelinus sp. IW2-2015 | reverse complement strand
TGGGTTAGGACTATAGATGGGGTTGAGGCTAGGGTTAGAGTTGAGCTGGGTTAGGGTTTGGGTTATAGATGGGGTTGTGGCTAGGGTTAGAGTTGAGCTGGGTTAGGGTTATAGATGGGGTTGAGGCTAGGGTTAGAGTTGAGCTGGGTTGTGGACATGAAGCTAGAGTAGGGTTAGGGTCCGTTTGTAAATTTTGTTGGAAACAGGCTCAGAAATGACCACTTTACAGTGTGAATGGAATGATAAGTAATCCTTAGCAAATAAACCCTCTTGTTTTCTGCTTTTCTCCAGAAATGAATGAAAAAAATCGAATACATTTCGATCATTCCTCCATATAATACATTTGTTTCACATATTGTTACTGTCTTCATATGGATTTTACGATTTTCAAAGGTGTGTTTATATTTCCATCAGCCTGCCTCCTAAAAAMCAGACATATTTCCAGGCCCTTTAGTGAGATGGATACTATGGGAAAATCCCCCAACTGGAGAAGGAAACCATGGACACAAACAGAGGAGCGTTAAGGCTACCTGCTGTTTAAACAGATACTAGGAACCCACATAGTCGTGTCTGCAAAGGCACAGAACCTCGCTCCACTTCAGAAGTTTAACAGTCCCAGTGAGAACATTGGGTCTCTCCTGAGGAATAAGCAACTACTTGTCCAGAACAGCCTTTGGATCCCAGAGTGGACCGCCAGCAGTGATGCGGAACCCCTTCTGATTGGCTGACGGACATGGAAAGGTTCCCCAGGGGATCCGATGCTTAGGTGGTTCAGGAGATTGCCAGGCCGCTGTGCAATTAACTCAAATAATCTGGCAAATAATTWATTAACGTGTGTCAGGCACTAGCAGAGAATGCACATTAGGGGAAATGCAGTATCCACTGTAGGCTCCAGAGAGAGGGAAGTTGCAGAATTGTATACATTGGGTCAAAACAGATTTGASAGAGATGAGCTCACACTATGTATTTGAATAGTTTTATACATAYTGAATATGAACCCCCGATAAAATGATGAACACAAGCAGCATCTGTGTCGTCGTTTAGAGTGATGGCATGGCAGGAACCATTACAGCTCCTTTCGACCTCACTACAGTGGGAAGCTCCTGTAACAAAACACCTGTAGTCGACCCTGGGAAGACGTTGAACTTCGTGTGGGGGCCAGAACGGTCTTCCCTCTCACACAGCCATTGACTGGCCGTGGACCCAAAGAGCAGTTGTAAAAATAGATGAAAAAACAATACCTGCTCGGGCATAGAGACGTCAGCAGGGGAGAGGGTCATCTGGAAAGGGTGAAAGGGTGAGGGTGAAAATGTAAGACTGCATGGATCAAAGTTAGATTTAATTCCTGAAAAAACATGTGGTTGGGCTCGAGCAAAACAAATGAAATCATCAATATCTATTTTCGCTCTGGTCTGTTAATCACTATTATTTTTCTATTGTCATTCCAACAATTCCAAAGGGTTTGGAACAAAGGGACTGAGAGGCTCTGAGGTTGAACTGTCGGTCGTTGTGACTTCTCTGTGCACAAAACAGATGTCCCTGCTTCTCAGTCCTACACTGGCCGAACAGCCTCCTCTAGGCTTAGCAGGCCTGACTATGAATAAGGACTCAATCCAAAAAAAGAAGCATGAATCGAAAGGAAGGGGATAGAGAAATGTCTTATTGAGTGGTGGTTGGCTACGCAATGATGCCGCGACCACCAACATTCCTTTTATAATGTCTATTTCTCTTATGTTGGAATACTGTCTTTATTTTCAAGACACCTGAATGTGTCAATAAGTAAAAGGATTAGAAGGAGACCAAGCYCACCTCTCCAAAAATGTAACTGGTTGTTATTTCATGAGACCTACCCCTGCATTTCCTCTGCCTTGCTGCTTGTGTAAGAGGGTAATCATAATATATTAAACACTATACAGGAAGCTAGTTTGCCACTGACCAGCTGCCATTGATGCCCCATGGCTCATAAAATAATATCCCCAATATCCAGGCAAGGTCAACATGGTCCAGCATTTCCACAGCACCTATTTGTTTGTATATACCTGAACCCCCACTTACCAAYAGTACCTCTTTCACCCCAAAACTCCACCTCCAAAATAAACAATTTCATAGAGACGCAGTGACATCGTTTACACAAATATCTTGTTTAAAATCCAGGAACCTCCCGTTGTATATTTTATTTGGCCAAAGACAAGCTCAACGTCCATACGTCACATGTCCTTGGGTACGACTATTTAATGTAGAAACTCCAAAACTCACAAATGCTGTATGACCGAATGTTCCAGAGATGTACCAGTATACTAAACTACTAAACATATTTTTCCAACTTCCGGCGCCGATAGAGATGGCCAGCTCGCTTCGCGTTCCTTCGGAAATACTGCAGTATTTTTGTTTTTTTACGTGTTATTTTACACTCGGTACCCCGGCGTAATAGGGTTTCATTACATACGAGTGTCGGGACGGAACTACTGAATATACGATTACAACGTCGAATCACGCATCGTTCTACCAGAATATTGACTTTCCCGAAACGATCCAGTGTAATTCCTTCCACACACGATAACAATGGATCAGATCCCAGCCCGGCGACCTTGGGCGACGCTCGCGAAAAAGGGGAAAAGCGTGGCCGGTCTCGTGGTCAGGCTTCGGAGCAGGCCACATCGCGCTCCACTCCGCTAGCATACTAACTCGCCAATGCCAGTCTCTTGACCAATAAGGTTGATGGAAATCGAAGCACGGGTAGCATTCTCAGACGAACATCAGAGATGCATGCCAATCGTTGCTCTGCTTCCCGGAAACATGGCTAACTCAGGACGCTACCGGAGTCAGGTGCAGCCAGCTGGTTTCTCCATTCATCGCGCCGACAGAAAC
>NW_019942882.1:28341-70841 GCF_002910315.2 Salvelinus sp. IW2-2015 | reverse complement strand
GTGCACCGGGGCCTCCCACTCCTCTTTCTATTCTGGTTAGGGCCAGATTGCGCTGTTCTGTGAAGGGAGTAGTACACAGTGTTGTACGACATCTTGAGTTTCTTGGCAATTACTTGCGTGGAATAGCCTTAATTTCTCAGAACAAGAATAGACTAACGAGTTTCAGAAGAAAGTCTTTGTTTCTGGACATTTTGAGCCTGTAATCGAACCCACAAATGCTGATGCTCTAGATACTCAACTAGTCTAAAGAAGGCCAGTTTTATTACTTCTTTAATCAAAACAACAGTTTTCAGTTGTGCTAACATATAATTGCAAAAGGGTTTTCTAATGATCAATTAGCCTTTTAAAATTATAAACTTGGATTAGCTAACACAACGTGCCATTGGAACACAGGAGTGATGGTTGCTGATAATGGGCCTCTGTACGCCTATGTAGATATTCCWTTAAAAAACAGCCGTTTCCAGCTACAATAGTCATTTACAACATCAACAGTATCTMCACTGTATTTCTGATCAATTTKATGTTATTTTACTGGACCAAAAATGTTATTTTCTTTCAAAAACAAGGAMATTTCTAAGTGACCCCAAACTTTTGAACGGTAGTGTATATTTTACAATAAAGAGGAGGGGTGGAACTTAATGAGACTTGATTTCAGACAACATCAAATCAGTTTGGAAATATATTAATAAAATGAAGGCATACAGCTTGGAAGCCCTCAGTGACTTGTCTTTTATGGCTTGTGCTATGAGCGTGTTCAATGAACAGTGAATASTGTCTGGTGGAGCCATTGTATCCAGCCCAGTGAGGAGGACCACCCAACATGAGTCAGTGATTAAGTAAATACTCTTGCATGTACACATCCCCCTACTCACAGAGTAAACAGCGCTTTAACTCAACGSGTCTGATACAGTATCTGGGCTTGTCTCCAGATCAGAGAAGAGAAGATGGCCACTGTCTACCCAGCCCTGTCCCGCTGTGATCCCCGACTCCGCGCCTTTCCCCTCCTGTTTAGTCAGCCAACCAGCCAACTGCAGTATGGCAGCAAGTGTTGTGTGTGTCGTTAGGCTAGGCTGGGCTAAACCTGGCAGAGAGCTGCATCTTCCATTGGAAGGCTGACTTACCACTCCAGCCAGCAGCCCCTCTGGAGCCTGAGGCAAAGCAATACCAATTCCCAGAGGAAACAAGGTTCCCACTGACGCCTGTGTCACTGACTGAGCCCCTCAGATTTCCCCACAAATACTACTAATACCATCCAAAGAGCATGGTGCATTTTGGGAGGGTACAGCACGCCCCTGCTGCTTCCATGTACTTTATCTCTCTGGGCACAGTATTGTGTTGTGTTTGTTATTGACTGCTGACTTGTCACTTTTTGGCTTCATAATGAAGCAATGCTGAACTCTGTATGTGAAAATGGGATCAAACACAGAGCACAGTCCTACTGTTGGATCAATTACAACTGTTCAACTTAAAGTGGGAATGTGAGTTGCTCGCTTAAACAAATTAATGAACTAATACCGACCTTAACTGAACCGATGTCAACCAAATATCCTGTCCCACATATCAAAACACTTTATCRTCCCTAAATCACATTCCCTCCTCACTTTATCAGCCTATTTAGACATCAAACTTGTCATCCAGAAAAACATCCGAAGGGCATGGAAAGAACAAGCCAACTGGCCTCTTGGAGCAGGCCTTTGAAGAAAGAACCACATTTGTGTTCTACTAACAGGGACAGGCAATTTCCATTTKGACAACATGAACTGCTGATTACTGCCATACAGTGTGTCAGCGATCAGGATGACTATTTCCCATTTGCTGAGAACAAAATTCATCATCTTCTCTCTGCTTCCTGTGGGAACAGCCAGATCCTGGGAGCCTACAAGAGTCCCTGGACAAGCGGCTGTCAGTCCGCTTCACGCCACAAGGGTGAATCTGATTAAAGAGACAGAGGGCCTCGGTTTTCCTCTTTTTTATTGGGAACTCTTCCAACAATACAGTACCTTTGTCCTCTGTTTGAAACATCAGGAGCCCGTGAAAGCTGGCGAGAGCAATAGCCATTGATAGGACAGTTTGTGACAGTTATATGTGAGAAGCCCGTTCKGAGAAATTTGTGTTTTAGTGGTCTTAGATGATTGTATCTACCACATTAACTTTTGCTTTCATAATGATTTACTGCTGCTTGGCGGGATGAGCTCAGTGAGCTCAATATGTGTGGTTGGCTGCCAACACCGCTTTTTCCCCTGTTTTTTCTGACTTTGTGGGCCCTGGAGATTTTTTTACTGTTCTAAAGCCATTTTGATTGGAAGCCAGGCAGTATAAAGCTGGAGGCAAGCTGTATATTGTCAGAAGGCCTCACAGTGCCTCCAAAAATAAGAAAGAGAGAGTGTGCGTGTTTGTCTATGTTTGAGATTGTGTGAGTTTGTTCATTGGAGAGAGTGTGTATGTGGGTGTGGGTGTGGGTATGGGTATGGGAACTAAATACGGGAACTAAATACAATACATACTGTATATATCCTATACTAGACCCTTCAAAATTCTAAGTTTAGAAATACTAATTGCCTATTTTCCATGGACATGGGCCTTAAAACTCATATCAACTGGACGTGTAGTTCATATATTGGAGTACAGTACTTTCTGGCAATGCCATACCCTCATTAAGAACTTATATTGGTCATATAGGCACTACTGTGTACATTCTGCCATGCCYCTGAATACCAAAAGGAAATAAATAGCCTCAATTACTCTCTTTAAAATATTTACATCTTAACATTATTACACTTCTCTGTCAGCTGTGCTTACAGTTTACCACCAGATGTTACTCACTGTGATCCATCTTGAGGAACAGCCTGGTTTTTACAAAGGCCTGGCCGGGCGGCCACTGCTGTTATTTTAAAGGGAGAGAGGTGAAGACCTGGTGGAGCCCTGGTTCCTCTGGGACCAGCTGACCGGAGGACCGATGGTCAGGGCCGTGACCCACAGAACCCACGCTGGGCCTCGCTCCTTTATAGGAAGGCCTGAAGAGGGAAAATGGGGAAGGAACATGTGATTACAGGTGAAGGAAATGGATTCTGTCAGTCCAAAGAGAATAAATAAGATATTAAAGAGATTGTCAGAGATGATTTATTTCAGTTGGAATTTGTTTTATTGTTTATGTTTATTCCACATGTTTTAATCAGTAGTAATGTGTTATCATAAGTCATTTGAATGCTGAGAGTTTCAGACTATAGAATATCTATCTTCCAAGTAATGACTCAGGACGTTGGTTGTACGATGAAAGCTTCTTTTAGTAATAATACTTGTTCACGTGACATTTAACAACTTTAGATTCTACAAAACAATAAAAGAACGTTGCTAGTGAAAGTCAGGATAATCACTTGTCACTTGTACATAACTGGCGCGTTCTCGTTTTCTTACTTTCTTCCTGTCGCAAGGCATTCTTGTACTTGCAGTCAATAGCATAATCCAATACTAACCAATACAACAGAAATATGTACATAGTTCTCTAAACTCCATCATATGAATTCTAATACAATTACTCATACGTAAGTAAATATCTGTAAATAAAAAAACAATTCGATACAGCTCAATTAATTCACTGTAAACTTTAACTCTGTAACCCATTAAAGTTACAACACAGACATTGCATTGTCAGAATACACACCRTCTATTCAACACCAATTTTCAAATAGGTGGTCCTGACTGTTCCATCTAGTGCTCATATCTAACAGTGTTCACGTCTGGAGATGTTGACGAGTGTGTTGTGACCTCTAGTGGTCCAGTCTTGTCCTCTCTGCTGAAGCCTGCTGTGGCATACAGAACTGGTGAGACGACCAGCGGTTAATTACAAATGCTGCTGAAGAACATGAAGCACATTGGGGGAAKGATGTGGCAGTGCTCTCTTTAATGATTAAAGGGCTCTCTCCTAAACTCTACAATCTTGTACGTCACAATCCATCTCATTGAACCAGACTCAAYTTGCAGCCGTATGGTAAAAGTACTTCATCTCTCCTGGTAGAGAGATATTAGACTGTGCACTGAATACTGCATTTAATAAGCTAAAATGTTGTCCAATATATATTGTAGTGAAGGAGATCTTAGGTCACTTGCCGAAATGTTGTCTGAAATGATATTCACGTGCAGATCTCCAGCGCCCTCAGAAAGTATTCATTCTTGACTTATTCCACAYGTTGTGTTACAGCCTGAATTCAAAATGGATTAAATAGATGTCTTGTCTYACCCATCTACACACAATACCCCATAATGACACAGTGAAAATCTGTTTTTAGAMAATTTTGCGCGTTTATTGAAAAGGAAATACAGAAATATCTCATGAACATAATTATTCACATCCCTGAGTCAATACATGCTAGAATCACCTTTGGCAGCAATTAAAGCYGTGAGTCTTTCTGGTTAAGTCTAAGAGCTTTGCACACCTGGATTGTACAATACTTGCTGATTATTCTTTWAAAAATTCTTCAAGCTGTCAAGTTGGTTGTTGATCATTGCAGCCATTTTCAAGTCTTGCCATGTATTTAGAAGCCAATTTAAGTCCAAACTCTAACTAGGCCACTCAGGAACATGTAATGTTGTCATGGTAAGCAACTCCACTTGGGAGCCAAGCCCATGCATTGGGGAGCCAGGCCCAGCCAATAATTATTATTTTTTCCCCACGAAAGGGCTTTATTACAGACAGAAATACTCCTGCGTTTCATCAGCTGTCCAAGTGGCTGGTCTCAGACGATCCGGGTGGCTGGTCTCAGGCCGGTTGGACGTACTTCCAAATTCTCTAAAACAACGCTGGAGGAAACTTATGGTTAAGAAATAAACATTCAATTATCTGGCAACAGTTCTGGTGGACATTCCTGCAGTCAGCATGCCAATTTTACGTTCCATTAAAACGTGAGACATCTGTGGCATTGTGTTGTGTGACCAAATTGCACATTTTAGAATGGCCTTTTATTGTCCCCATCACAAGGTGCACCTGTGTAATAATCATGCTGTTTAATCAGCTTCTTGATATGCCACACCTGTCAGGTGGATGGATTATCTTGGCAAAGGAAAAATGTTAACTAACAGGGATGTAAACAAATGTGTGCACAAAATTTGAGAGAAATAAGCTTTTTATGTATATGGAAAAATGTTGGGATCTTTTATTTCAGCTCATGAAACTCAGGACCAGCATGTTGCGTTTATATTTTTGTATACAACGTTGATCAATCCTTAATAGTCTCCTATCACAGCCATTAAACTCTGTAACTATTTTAAAGTCACCATTGGCCTCATGGTAAAATCCCTGAAAGGTTTCCTTCCTCTCCGGCAACTGAGTTAGGAAGGACGCCTCTATCTTTGTAGTGACTGGGTGTATTGCTACACCATCCAAATCTAATGAATAACTTCACCATGCTCAAAGGGATATTCAATGTCTGCTTTTTTAAATTATTACCCATCTACAAATAGGTGCCCTTCTTTGCAAAACATTGGAAAACCTCCCTGGTCTTTGAGGTTGAATCTGTGTTTGCTCGACTGAGGGACCTTACAGATAATTGTATGTGTGGGGTACAGAAATTAGGTAGTCATAAAAAAAATCATGGTAAACACTATTATTGCACATGGAGTGAGTACATGCAACTTATTATGTGACTTGTTAAGCAAATGTTTACTCCTGAACTTATTTAGGCTTTTGTAATTTGTAAACATTTCTACAACCAGAATTCCACTTTGACATTATGGGATATTGTGTGTGTGGGCCAGTGACACAAAATCTCAATTTAATGCATTTTAAATTCAGGCTGTAACACTTTTTTTGTTGTTGGAATAAGTCAAGGGGGKTGAATACTTTCTGAAGGCACAGTATCAGAATATCAATGAAACTACTTTCTAAATGTAATTCCTCTATTATTGCCTACACCCTATTGACTGCTTCTATACACACTAAGCCGACTACAGAAACCCACAAACCCCCCTCACTCCCMCCACCCCCCACCGCACCAACCGTTTTATTATTAAAGTCCAAATACAGTCTTCAGTGTGGAGCCTGTCGAGCCGTGCAGCAGACAAACAGAGCCCTGTTCATCTCTGTTTTCTCTGGCCATCCTCAAACGCTCCACTGTTACATCACCCATAATCGTATCTTTCAACAGGAAAGTGCCAGTTATGCTGCCTTTGCCCCTCATGGCACACCAGATAGCGATCACATCATGTAAAGCCATTTGTTTTGAGACTTTGTGTTGGTGGCCACCCATGTTTAAATGCGGCTCTGGCCCTGGCTCCCGATGATGAGTTTTCCTAACCTCTGTCATAGGCTGGCAGGCAGCACAGAGCAGCTGGTTTACCTCACACCCCATACCCCAGGCAGGGCCGACCTTCCATTTTCCAGACAGCATATTTGTTCATCTTCACCCTGRTTCCTGTAAGTCAGAGATCTGATGTGCAGGTCAAAGGAAAAGGAAATGGCAATCCCAGCTGAGGACGAGGATATAACCTGTTAACATTCTCGGCTGTGGGTGGGAAAAAACGGATCGCTCAGTTATTCCTCTCTCTCCGGGAGGTGGTTTTCTTTTCCAAAGGCAACACTGAGGGGCTGGGATGTGAATGTATTCTGCGTGTGCATATGAGTATGTGTGGTAGTGGTGCTGTGAGTACATGGACAGGAGTACTGCATGTGGGAATAGTTGTTATATTGTGATTAGTGACATACAATGAATGATGCAGTCTGTTGTAAATGTAGTACATTTCAATCCTCCTGGGTTCTTACAGTCTCTTGCAACAAAAGCAACAGAATTAAACCCATCTACATGTGGCACATAGTATGACATCATGTCATTATTTGAAGTACTAATCAAAAATATGCTGATTATTCAACTATTTAGGAGCAGGTTTTATACCAAAAGGCAAACTCTCAAATTCAAACAACCCTTTCACCCATTGAAAAAAATTGTGTTATTGACTGCTCTGCTCGCAGATGTCATTTCCAGCACATGGTTCTGTGAAGTAATTTATCTGAAAGATAATCCTAATTTTGTGAATCCTTTTACTACTGCTTGGTAGTCTTTAACAAATCTACTATGAAACAAAAGTGTACACCTCACACAAATGGTTAAGGGCTTAAAAAAGAACACACCTGTACCATGTCAGATATAGAGTTAAAATGTGTTCARTTTTGAGTTTGCATCCCAATATTACACTTTATATACATCACTGAAGACTGAAATATAACAAAACCATTTGAAATAGAAAGACCGGATTTTCAGCTGTTTTTTTYCCCGAATTTTTATTTGTCACGAAGTTATGAAAAATATGAATAACATTCCACCCATGAGGCTGCAGACRGTGATTTGGTCATTTGACTGCAGGAACGGGCTACTTTTAGTGAACTAGATACATGTTCTCCTTCCATATGAGGCTCACATGGTAGCTTTAGAAGTGAATGTTTTCCAAATAAAAGCAGGAATTCGCAATGATTTATGACAATTTAGACAAGTGGTTAACAGAGAGTAGGATATGGAAATACTGCTTTCATGTGAAATACACAGASAACTCCATGTGGGCTTTAGTGACCACTTAATCTGTTGGCAGGCCCACCTCACTGGTCTGTCAGTTGCACAGGGTTCCTTTTCACCGGCCACACTGACTATTTTACTTCCAAATGAACTTGACAGTTATTGCTGGCTGCAAGTCAATGGGCCTCTGAGCAATGACATGGCACACTCGATCCCTGTCGTGGACAGAAATATGGATGGCCAGTGAGACTGTTTACTGTTGTGCCCTGATGCAATAACACAGCCGCTTCACTCGCTGACAACCTAGATTATCAATGTGTATTGATACYGTCAAGGTATCAATACACAGACACAGATTAATGTCAGAGGTTCATGTAAAAGCTGAGAATAATATAATATACAGCAATGTGATAATGAATATTGCAGAAGCAAATGTGGAATTTAACAGAGAGTAAAATAGTAAATCATAGTCACAATACATTTTTGGCATAGTCCTTTTAAAGATGCAGGTTTAAATTAGATTTTTGACCTGACATTGGTATTTGACGCTCTTCCTGGATCCATATCTAGAATTCCAGGTTAGGTTTTAAGTGCCTGTGTATAAAAAAGATGTACCAAGATAATTGCATCTAGCTGTCCTCATTTCTGACATGGTGAAAAGGCTAATGGAGAGTGGGAAAGGATGTCAGGGGCCGCGGAGAGCGGGACCTTTGGCCCWGCTCGTCTCTCTCCTCATCTCTCAACATCACTGAACCTGTTTTCTCATCCCAGAGGTGGGAATGGCAGCAGATGACCAGGGGTCAAACTAGCGCGCCGGCATGAATTTTTCAACGCCATATTTTCTTGGGTAAATAATCAAACTGAGCATACCATACCACAGATGGCAGCTTATAAATCTTGGATTGGAAAATAAATACATAGGATTTAGAAAAACAGGACTTCTCCCCCAAAAAGCAATGTATTTTTGTTTTTGAAGCTTCTCAACCACACATGTGAAATCTGAGTAAGTAAGCCAGTGTGCATCTGAACTTCCCTCACTAAAAAAGCTGCATGTAGGTCCACTATGTCCCTTAACTGTTTATGCAGTTAAGGGACACTGAAAGTTGGTGTTATCCATACTATACTGAACAAAAATATAAATGCAACACGCAACAATTTCAAATATTTTTTTACAGTTCATATAAGGAAATCAGTCAATTGGAATAAATGTATTAGGCCCTAATCTATGGATTTCACATTACTGGGCAGGGGCGCGACCATGGGTGGAACTGGGAGTGTTACGTCCGTCGTTAAATGAAGACCAAGGTGCAGCGTGGTAGGCGTACATTTTCTYTATTAAAMTKTTCCACCAAAAAAACWATAAACAACTCAACRAACGAAAAGCTTAGGAGTGCAATCYATGCAACAAACAAAGACAAGATCCCACAACTGAAGGTGGGAAAAAGGGCTGCCTAAGTATGATCCCCAATCAGAGACAACRATAGACAGCTGCCTCTGATTGGGAACCATACTCGGCMAACAAAGAAATATAAACATAGATTTCCCACCCTAGTCACACCCTGACCTACCAAATAGAGAATTTAAAGGATCTCTAAGGTCAGGGCGTGACAGGGAGGGCATAGGCCCACCCACTTGGGAGCCAGGCCCAGCCAATCAGAATACATTTTATCCCGACAAAAGGGTTTTAATACAGACAGAAATACTCCTCACATGGCCTCACGTGGTTTGCGGGTGTGAGGACGGTTGGACATACTGCCAAATTCTCAMMAATGACATTTGCGGCRACTTATGGTCAAGAAATGTCCATTAAATTCTCTGGCAACAGCTCTGGTGGACATTCYTCCAGTCAGCATGCCAATTGCAYGCTCCCTCAAACCTTGAGACATCTGTGGCATTGTGTTGTGTGACAAAACTGCAGATTTTAGTGGCCTTTTATTGTCCCCAGCACAAGGTGCACCTGTGTAATGATCRTGCGGTTTAATCAGCTTCTTGATATGCCACACCTGTTAGGTGGATGGTTTATCTTTGCAAAGGAGAAATGCTCACTAACAGGGATGTAAAATTTGTGCACAACATTTGAAAGAAATAAGCTTTTTGTGCGTATGGAACACTTCTGGGATATTTTATATCAGCTCATGAAACACAAGACCAACACTTTATATGTTGCGTTTATATTTTTGTTCASTATTTAACAGGTGTCTYCGTTAGAGCAAATTAACTATGATATATTTTCAGTAGTTAATGTAGTAATTTCCATCATACATTTCAGAGGGAAAACCTGCAAGGTCAGAAGTAGCATACCTTGAGTTCATTAGATGTTTTATGCAGGAATCCCTGCCTTTGATGGTCTACCGGCCTCATGTCAGGGAACCTTGGGGAAGCGCCAGTATCTCAGTGGGTGTGAAGCCAAGTCGTGCCGCTCATAATGGATTCCACTGGCAAGGACAGGAGGGCATCGCAGGCAGGAGTCCCCACAGGCCTTACATTTTCGCTGAGTCGTCTTCCAGCTATCTTCTTTTTTTTAAACTTGCCGTGTGCCGGTCATGTTGCTGGAGTTAACGGGATAACCTTTAAAAACATGTTTAGAACTAATGGCTTCCTGAAATCACATTGGATTAATATTTGAATGTTTTGGCAGGACATCACACACATTCCTCCTGTGATACGCTTTACAGGGATATTTATCAGCTTCCCAAGATACAGTAAATGTCAACCTTTCGATGAGTYCTGTTGGGTCCAGTCCTATAATGTACACAAATGAAAGCGCATGGAGGGATTTTCTTTAAAGCTTAAATGACAACAAGGTGTGATGTTTTAAGATCTGRCAATATAACTTTGTCCTCTTCTTCATATAAGGAACCTGCAGTGAAAGTGTCTGTAGTTGCACCTAGGGCCTAGGGAAAATGATACAGTTGAAGTCAGAAGTTTGCATACACTTAGGTTGGAGTCATTAAAACYCATTTTTCAACCATCCACAAATTTCTTGTTAACAAACTATGGTTTTGGCAAGTCGKTTAGGATATCTACTTTGTGCATGRCACAAGTAATTTGTCCAACAATTGGTTACAGACAGATTATTTCACTTATWATTCACTGTATCACAATYCCAGTGGGTCAGAAGTTTACATACACTAAGTTGACTGTGCCTTGAAACAGCTTGGAATATTCCAGAAAATGATGTCATGGATTTAGAAGCATCTGATAGGCTAATTTACATAATTTGAGTCAATTGGAGGTGTACCTGTGGATGTRTTTCAAGGCCTACCTTCAAACTCAGTGCCGCTTTGCTTGACATCATGGGAAAATCAAAAGAAATCAGCCAAGACCTCAGAAAAAGAATTGTAGACCTCCACAAGTCTGATTCATCCTTGGGAGCAATTTCCAAACGCCTGAAGGTACCACATTCATCTGTACAAACAATAGTACGCAAGTATAAGCACCATGGGACCGCGCAGCTGTCATACCGCTCAGGAAGGAGATGCCTTCTGTCACCTAGAAATGAACGTACTTTGATGTGAAAAGTGCTAATCAATCCCAGAACAACAGCAAAGGCCCGTGTGAAGATGTTGGAGGAAACAGGTACAAAAGTATCTATATCCACAGTAAAATTAGTCCTATATCGACATAACCTGAAAGGCTGCTCAGCAAGGGAGAAGCCATTGCTCCAAAACCACATAAAAAAACAGACTACGGTTTACAACTGCACATGGGTACAAATATTGTACTTTGTGGAGAAATGTCCTCTGGTCTGATGAAACAAAAATAGAACTGTTTGGCCATAATGACCATCGTTATGTTTGGAGGAAAAACTGGGAGGCTTGCAAGCCCAAGAACACCATCCCAACTGTGAAGCAAAGGGGTGGCAGCGTCATGTTGTGGGGGTGCTTTGCTGCAGGAGGGGCTGGTGCACTTCACAAAATAGATGGCATCATGAGGATGGAAAATTATGTGGATATATTGAAGCAACATCTCAAGACATCAGTCAGGAAGTTAAAGCTTGGTCGCAAAATGGCTTAACCTCTCTTGGGCACGTGAGACGGTAGCGTCCCACCACTTCAACAGCCAGTGAAACTGCTGGCCGCCAAATTCAAATACAGAAATACTCATTATAAAAATTCAGAAAACAAAACATATTTTACAWAGGTTTAAAGATTAACTTCTTGTGAATCCAACCACGGTGTCAGATTTAAAAAATGCTTTACGGCGAAAGCATACATTACGATTATGAGAACATAGCCCACAAGACAAATAATTACAAACAGTAGCCATCCAGATAGAACAGTTACACAATTTAGAAATAGAGATAAAATKAATCCCTTACCTTTGATGATATTCAAATGGTTGCACTCAGCAGACATTCATTTACTCAATAAATGTTCCTCTTGTTCGATAAAGTCTCTTTATACCCAAAAACCTCAGTTTTGTTCGCGCGTTTTCTTCAGTAATCCACAGGCTGAAACGCAGTCAAAACAGGAAGACAAAAAAATCCTAATTGTATCCGTAAAGTTCATAGAAACATTTCAAACGATGTTTATATTCAAACCTCAGGTTGTTTTTAGCCTAAATAATCGATACTATTTCAACCGGACAATAACGTCGTCGATATAAAAGGTAAACAAGAAACCCACTCTCTCGGTCTTGCGCAGGCAAAAGCTCCGTGAAACTTTAGGGTCCACTCATTCAGACTGCTCTTACTTCCTAATTTTTCGGAATACAAGACTGAAACACATTCTAAAGACCGTTGACATCTAGTGGAAGGCATAGAAACTGCAAGTTGAGTCCTAAGTCAAGGGATACTGTAATGGCATTGAATAGAAAACTACAAACCAAAAAGAAAACTACTTCCTGAATGGATTTTTCTCAGGTTTTCGCCTGCCAAATCAGTTCTGTTAAACTCACAGACACTATTTTAACAGTTTTGGAAACTTTAGAGTGTTTTCTATCCAAATCTACCRGTTATATGCATATCATATCWTCTGGGCCCAAGAWACARGACGTTTAATTTGGGCATGCATTTCATCCAAAATTCCRAATGCTGCCCCCTACCCTAGAGAAGTTTTAAGGACAACAAAKTCAAGGTATTAGAGATGCCATCACAAAGCCCTGACCTCAATCCTATAGAAAATTTGTGGGCAGAACTGAAAAGCATGTGCGAGCAAGGAGGCCTACAAACCTGACTCAGTTACACCAGCTCTGTCAGGAGGAATGGGCCAAAATTCACCCAACTTATTGTGGGAAGCTTGTGGAAGGCTACCCAAAATGTTTGACCCAAGTTAAACAATTTAAAGGCAATGCTACCAAATAGTAATTGAGTGTATGTAAACTTCTGATCCACTGGGAATATGATGAAAGAAATAAAAGCTGAAATAAGTCATTCTCTCTACTATTATTCTGACATTTCACATTCTTAAAATAAAGTGGTGATCCTAACTGACCTAAGACAGGGGTTGTTACTATAATTAAATGTCAGGAATTGTGAAAAAACTGAGTTTAAATGTATTTGGCTAAGGTGTATGTAAACTTCCGACTTCAACTGTATGCATGTTTGAATGGAATCAGAATGATTCCCCTTCTATTGGCAAACACAAGGTTTTTAATGCAGAAGAGCCATATGCTTTTATTTTAATCATATTTTCCATCTAGATACTCTGCAACATGTCTTGTTGACTTGAAAATGGTAATCTTCTTCTTCTTGCCCATGAAATGTTGATGAGGAAAATGAACGAAGGCGTATTTGCAATGCAGAGATACTTATTAACCAGCCAAACCCAATCAGTCAAGTATGTGGTGGCAAGCACCTGCCTTCTGCCATTTTTAATAACCCACCCCTCTCTTATTGCTCTCCCTCTTATTTACTCTCTTCCAAATTATTTTTTGTCCTTCGTTGACAAAGATAAATGAGGAGATTAATATATATTGAACTAATCTGGAGGCTAGCTGGGAGGATCCTGGATAGTATTTCCCTCAGGTAACCATATGCAGGCTCACTGGATTAAGAGTAATTTGCAGTAAGGCTTAACTGAGATCCAAAGCCATTAGCAGAACATCGTTTTATAAAGAGTAGAAGGAGGAGGAGGGAGKTTTTTAATTGCCTTCTGTTGATTAGAATTCAAGGCAGCAACAGACTTCACTCACA
Source organism: Salvelinus sp. IW2-2015 (assembly GCF_002910315.2). Taxonomy (NCBI): domain Eukaryota; kingdom Metazoa; phylum Chordata; class Actinopteri; order Salmoniformes; family Salmonidae; genus Salvelinus; species Salvelinus sp. IW2-2015. Next base: position 57,206 of record NW_019942882.1, on the reverse strand, counting down.
CCTTCGAGAAGTAGACTCTCTGAAAAGCACCCCACCAACAAAATGGCTTCCATGCTACAATCAGTTTCACTCCTTTAATTATATCTATTAGAGATATTTCAACGTTTTCCTATATTTCATACTGTAGGTTTTAATGTAGTCACATACTGTATATATCATTGAATAAAATGGTACTGAAAACACAGTAATTGGACAATGAGAAGGGGTCACATCATTGAATTTTCCTCAAGGCAGTAAAAGAACACTGGGTAGCCTCAATTACACATAAAGCCCATCATCTGAGCTACACCACAAACAATGCATTCAGAAAGTATTCAGACCCCTTCCCTTTTCCACATTTTGTTACGTTACAGCCTTATTCTTAAATGGATGAAATCATAGATAAAAAATATTTAAAAAATACCTTATTTACATAAGTATTCAGACCCTTTGCTTCTAGACTCGAAATTGAGCTCAGGTGCATCCTGTTTCCATTGATCATCCTTGAGATGTTTCTACAAMTTGATTGGAGTCCACCTGTGGTAAATTCAATTGATTGGACATGATTTGGAAAGACACACACCTGTTTATATAAGGTTCCACAGTTGACAGTGMATGTCAGAGCAAAAACCAAGCCATGAGGTCGAAGGAATTGTCCGTAGAGCTCCGAGACAGGATTGTGTTGAGGCACAGATCTGGGGAAGGGTACCACAGCATTTCTGCAGCATTGAAGGTCCCCAAGATCACAGTAGCCTCCATCATTCTTAAATGGAAGAAGGTTTTAACCACCAAGACYCTTCCCAGAGCTRGCTGCCCGGCCAAACTGAGCAATCATGGGAGAAGGGCCTTGGTCAGGGAGATGACCAACAACCCAATGGTTACTCTGACAGAGCTCCGGAGTTCCTCTGTGGAGATGGGAGAACCTTYCAGAAGGACAACCATCTCTGCAGCWCTCCACCAATTAGGCCTTTATGGTAGAGTGGTCAGACRGAAGCCACTCCTCAGCCCACTTGGAGTTTRCCAAAAGGCACYTAATGGACTCTCAGACCACGAGAAACAGGATTTTCTGGTCTGATGAAACCAAGATTGAACTCTTTAGCCGGAATGCGAAGCGTCACATCTAGAGGAAACGTGGCACCATCCCTACGGTGAAGCATGGTGATGGCAGCATCATGGTGTGAGGATGTTTTTCAGMGGCAAGGACTGGGARACTAGTCAGGATCGAGGGAAAGATGAATGGAGCAAAGTACAGAGAGATTCTTGATGAAAACKTKCTCCAGAGGACCTTAGGACCTCAGWCTGGGGCGAAGGTTCACCTTCCAACAAGACAACGACCCTAASCACGCAGCCAAGACAAWGGAGGAGTTGCTTCGGGACAAGACTCTGAATGTCCTTGAGTGGCCCAGCCTTAGCCCGGATTTGAACCCRATCGAATATCTCTGGAGAGACATGAAAATAGCTGTGCAGTGACGCTCCCAATCCAACCTGACAGAGCTTGAGRCGATCTGCAGAGAAGAATGGGAGAAGCTCCCCAAATACAGGTGTGCCAAACTTGTAGCGTCATACCCGAGAAGGCTCGAGGCAGTAATCGCTGCCAAAGGTGCTTCAACAAAGTACTTAGTAAAGGGTCTGAATACTTATGTAAATGTGATCTTTTCGTTATTTTATTTTTATACATTTGCAAAAATGTATAAAAAMCAGTTTTTGCTTYGTCATTATGGGGTGTTGTGTGTAGATTGATGAGGGGGGGAAATAATTTTATACATTTTAGAATAAGGCTGTAATGTAACAAAATGTGGAAAAAGTCAAGGGGTCTCAATACTTTCCTGAATGCACTGTATGTCTTTAGGAATTCATACACCCATTGGAAACCAATATGGTGTATTGGATCCACATGTCTTGCGTTGTCTGAGAGGCAACGCCACACACGTGATTTGTTACATTTGCCTGACTGTGTCTTTGTGCCAGTGACTGTGAACTGTCTGGTTGTAGTGCAGTCTGCAGTGAATAGACGACTAACCACTACTACCCCTGTCATACACTTTAGTAAACACAAGATGGTGCTACAGAATAAGATTTTCTACGGCAACTATTCAACATGCCTTTCATCAAAATCTTATGTTACATTTTTTTTATTAGAGTTGTATTTTGTAACTTTTTCCTTTATCAAAAAATACATTATAAATATAATACATAAATATTAACCAGGATCAACTTTTATCATTTATATTCACTTATTAATGGATATGGCTTCTTCTGCATTGTTGTTAAATGTGACGCGAAACGAATTATTAACTCCATGTTGCGTCGTGCGTAAGAACAGCCCTTAGCTGTGGTATATTGGCCATATACCACACCCCTCGGGCTTTATTGCTTAAGTATACTACTGCATGAATGAACTGATAACTATACAGTCATAACAGACAGGCCTACACAGACAGATAGCAGTGCTTTGTTCTCTGGTGATAGTGTCCATATAGAGGAGGATGTCAACCCTGGTCCAAATGGTGTCTAATCAGAGAGCAGCTCCTGAGCTAGGCAGTAATCATGACAAGTGGCCATCCACTGAATGAGAGAGGGGCTTTAAAGCACAACACAGCTGGTGTAAAAGTGTCCCCAGAGCACACAGCCAGCAGCAGGTGTGGGGGCCTGCGCTTAACGTCTCACTGATGCGACCAGTGAGTTATGGCTTTATTACTCATCATTYCCCCACTCTGCCCACCTCTCTGTCACTGCAGCAGTAGCCAGAGGAAACCACCTGTCGGAACTATGATAACAGGAGAGGAGAACTCATGCACACTGAGAGGGAGGTGAGGAGGATGCAGCAGTCCCTTGTAATACGTCCAGAAAAACTAGTGAGCTGAAATGCCATTTCACTGGGTGTCCATTGGAGGGCGCTATTGTTCACTACAATATGAAACTGTTTCTTCTGGGAAACCAGATACTTCCTGTATGTTGAGAGTTTGTATCAGAAACATACAAGTCTTTCATCTCAAGATGAAGAAATTCTCCAATGTCTGATTTTGTAATTGGTGTCCAACACCAACATATGAAAGTGTTTCATCACCAGGCCAGGTTTTCATTTACAAGATCCAACTAAACTCTTAATGATCGACAATTGCCCTATACAAATGTATGTTTTACTTTGTTCAACATAAAAAAAAACGTTCTTTGCAAGTATTATTTCAATATTGACCTTGCACTAAGCAAACATGCTTCCTCACTGTCTGTATTGCCAGATTATCAGAAAGATATTGCAGCTGAAGTTGTATACAATACTTGTACTTTGTTTGCCAAGACTGGATTGACTTAACGGTTATATAAACACAATGAACAGTGAGTATTTTCAGTCTGATTCACCAACATTGCATTGAAATCCAGAGATCAACAGCCAGCTCTATAAGTGCTGTATTTTCAGTGTGTGAGAATCAGTAAGTCCGTAGATCCCTGAGCAAACAGGCTTTTTATCACATACTATACAGAGCTGTGCTGAAGGCTTCAGGGTCTACAATTCACAAAACTCATCGAACAAACATTCAGTGCTGCTGTAGGCAAGTACACGTACAATGTGATGCTRTTATTGCCAGGCGGTAGTACTGTACATTATTTCAGTTTAGGGATTAGAAAAGAAGCAGTCACATTCATTATGAGTAATACATTTGTTTTCAATATTTTAGTCTTTGGCTATTGACTGTAACACATGAATACCTGCTTTACCTTTTATAAATGTACAGTTCTCATCACCTTATCCAAAACTGTTGTCATACGTAGACCAGGTGATGGTGTAGTTTYATTGCTTGACATACGGTATATTAAGAAATGGTTCAGTGTTTATAAATAGGGTGGCGCCATCTTTAAACCAGGGGCTTTACCACCTTTCCAACACCTTTGGCACGAGCTATCTGGCAATGAGTCCAGCACCAACTCCCACCTGTGCAGTACAAAGGTGAGCCCTCCTCTTTTCACCAGCAACCTTAAAACTAATCTTCATTCATTTCACTTTCAATTATTTYCCCCTCTAGTCCCCACTTGACTCTCACTCTCTCAGCATGTTAATGTTGATGAGTGATGATTTAATGTCAAATCCCTCAATGTGCCATCACATCATGGAATTGCAGTAGATATCATGCCAAATGAATGATATGAGTGGTTACAGGTGCATACTGTGATCATTTTAGAACACATTGGGGCATTAAGAAATGAATCGTCATCAAACATGAAGCATGGGTACTCACCATTTCATTTAACAAAGGAAAAGATATTATGTCCAATTCTATAAAAAGAGACACGTCATAGGTTAGTTTCCATAGGCCTATTCCAAAATCCAGCAGAAAGTTATAGCAGTGAGGCCCTAGCCCCTATGCCCCTATATTATTATGATGCTCAAGATTCATCACCAATCTTTGCTTTCCTTTTCCACCTACAACTAGCCAAATGTCAATTACATAGCAGTAAAGTTAGTAGCAACTAGAGAGGAATAGAAATCCACGAAAGGAAAACATCCTGACTCCGCCGCGTGAAGCTACAAATGAACTGCCTTTTTGCCTCGACTAGCCGGTGTTGTGCAACTTCTGGTATTACGATTGGTCACGCGGTTTACAACAGTAGCAAAATCATTAGCAATGGTTTGAAATTGAATTTATGGCATGTTTCTGTATTTGCAAGCCTGTTACCTGAGCTTGCAAGCTAGCTAGCAGTTAGCAAGCTATTGGCAAAAAAACAAAAAAAACAAAGATTGCATCGTACCTGGATAGCCAACCAAGTACATAACTTTGTTAGAGTTAATGCAACCTACCTTTCTAACTAATACAGACAGTATCCAGTGGGCCTCAGCATCATAAAATTGTGGGGACTGATATTACACCGACAACATGTGTTGTCATCTCACATCCCAGTAAGAATAATGGCTAATTAATTATGTCTGTGAGTAACTATACTATTACACTGTAGCCTAACTATAACAGAACTTGTAGAACTTTTTGATTTATGGATCAAGTTAACTGACTCAGTTGGTAGCTATTGCATGGTGCTTTCAACATCATGGGTCCGATTCACACAGGGGACACCCATAAGAAATTGTATGCACCCATTGCTGTAAGTCACTTTGAATAAAAGTGTCTGCTAAAATGTAATGATATTATTATTACTATATAATATAAGACTATTCCACTGATCAGTGTGCCTTCCCATTGTTCCATTCCAGCCAATCACATGATGGCGATGCTGCCCATTCAGGAAAGTAATGTCGTTTAGTTAATAACCATAAACGGATGTTTCCATGCCACATGAAGTCTGGCCAAACAAATTAGMAGTCAAATTAGCAACAACATCTGTGCGAGTCGTTAATGCAATTATATTTTCAAAGATGATTCAGAAAAGATGTGGCCGCAGATGTAAATACCTTCTTTTCATTTTCCTCTGTTAAAATGGTTATAATAATGATGACTATTGTGATGAATAGTAAAATATCATTCACGGAATCAATATCTATTTCCATATGACGTGACAATGATAATACACCGGTAAGCCCATCCAGATGGTCCGACTGGGACCGGCCGTTAAGGATCATGCCGTTGAGTCGTGCCCATGAAAACACACCATACTGTAAATCCTTGTAAATAATGTAGTCAACTGTCCTTACAGGTACTAGAGATACCAAGCAACTGCCATCAACTGCCATTTGACATACAGATAGTCACCATTTTGTTTTCATGTTGCCTGCATCCACTACTGTCAGCTCAATTATGAAAGGAAGCAACCGGGGCATACTGAGCATAGCCAATTTGTTTATTACCCRCAGAGGTCAGATACTTCCCTATAGAGCAGCATTATAAAAAATATATACAAACATCTCCAGTGTTTTATGAATACTTCTTGAACTAAAGAAGATCTCTGGTCACATGTGCCCTGTGTGCCTATGTTCTATGGCATCTACAGAAGCCTTTGGCAGCGCTATACAATATGAAGGGAATAAATAGCCGTGTTTGTAGTGTTTCGCTTGGGGTCTTTCCATGGTGCCAAAGTGGGCCTAGTCTTCAGCCATGTGTGACCGGTGCACTTACTGGCTCACACTAATGACCCTAATTGGGAAAGTGGGCTCCATTCGGGGTCACTGATAGACTGACTGGCATGTGTGGAATGTGGCTGGGCAGCCCTCTACTCTCCCATTGTCTGGGTCATGCTATCAATTAGCTGCATGCAATGGACACCTTAGTGGAGGAGAGACTAAAAGTTGTCCAGAGACAGATGCTGTCTCCATGTTATGTTACTAACTAGTAGTAGCTGGTGAGTAACAGAGTTGATGTGATGACAGACATCCATCTTGCTTCACTTGACCCAARTTTCTGCAATTTCCACATGGTTCTCTAAAAGCATTTATTTGGTAATCTAAGTTTCTGAGTTTCATTCCAAAACACTATATATCCATTTTCAGAAATGTTTGTAAATTCACTTTTATTGTTTAAATAAATTATGAAAGAGATTGGTGTGTTTTTTCACTATCTAATCATGGCATTGGGTTGTTCAATGTATTTGTATTTATCACTTAATGGTTCCATTTCAGAGAGACAAATAAGAATGTTTTTTTGCTAAATGGTCACGTCACATATCTGCCTCAATCTCAGAGAAAAAAAGTAGTACTGCTAAGTTTTACACAGYCAAATGTAACAAATAACTACATTTTTAATAAAGATATTTACAGATAATACATTTGTGACATCAATATTCAAAAGGTTGAAAAAAAAAATTCTATACAGTAATGAGATCTGTATGTAAAACATTTATGTAAAACATTTATGTAACATTTATGTAAAACACTTATGTAACATTYATGTAAAACACTTACTTACAGTAAGTGCATTCATCTTAAGATAGCTAGGTCAGAAAACCCTATATCACTGTCAAATATACAGGATACAAACATTCCGTTCCAGCTAAACAATGGATATCTAGTGTTTTGCAAAAACACATTTTTCATACATATTATACATATTTGTTCAACATTTTTTAAATGTACAAAGACAGAATTCAAAACGGGCCGTTCTTACAGTATTCTCCCTTTACACCAAGTCAGAAGCATATGATAAATAAAGGGTCCRTATAAGCAGACAATGAAAGCTCTTACAATATTTGATTATGATTTCTCTAAAACAGGCTATAGGCTACATTAACATAAAGTGTTTATCCATGATGTAAGCTAATATTTTGTTTTACACTGAGCAATTTTGCAGAACTACAAAAAGCAATACTTTGGTTAAAGCCCAAGATATGATCTAAGGAAAATCCCAATCCCAAATCCCTGATAATGAACCTGAATAATTATATTGCTAGGTTTCATTTGTGCAGCTAAATATAAGCCGCTGAGAGCCATAGGCGTGAGCAATACGCATTCAGGTATGTGTCATGACAGGTCAGATCAAGTTTGCAATGAATAACTTCAATCAGAACCCCTATCACCCGTAGAAGGGGGAGGAAAGGACTTTTGGGGATTGTCACTCACGTCCTGTTGTAAATCAAGGGAGAAGATCCAGGCCTGTGCTCTCCAAATTCAGCTTGTCTCAACARACTTTTTCCCGCTGAAACTCTAACATGTTCAAAAGCGAATGCTGGAACAATATTTCTAACATATAATGTGGGGAACAGTCAGAGGCGATCTATAGAACACTAATGTCATTTTGTTTGTTCTTTTGTGATGTCATTAAAAATGTTATTAAGGAAATACTGTAACTTGGAAAGTATACCCACTACATAGATGAAGTTTCCATACTATGGGCTGTGCATGTAATATAAAAAATTATGAAAGTGTTTTTGTTAAGAGTGGGATGTGATTTGAGAAGTTATAAGAGATAATTGTTTTCAATAACTTTGCACAGTGCCACCCCGAAGTGAGTAACGGGATTGTGCCAGCCTGCCAGAACCGCCCCTTTTCACCGAAATGTATACATGATGGATTAAGAAATTAACACATCGGACCAGAAAAAGCGTGAAGCGGCAGCTACATGTTTAACATGGCTTGAACTTTGAATCTCAACATGGAGAGAATAAACTCACCTCCCGGACAATCACTGGTACGGCTGATTAGCTGTCCTAAGTGAAGTATCTTCGAAAGCGAATTTAAGTAGGACCATCCTGTTACTCTGCTCAAACCATCGTAGCTCCTACTCTCATCAACCCAATGGGGAACCATCAATACGGCTGGCTAGAATATCTTCAAAGAAGCATCTTCAAGAGYGATTGGATGGAAATTCAACTCTGTAGTTCTGTTCAGGACTACATGACAAGTCACTGGATACCGGACAACTACAAAGAAGGACAACAGTGGAAGAGTTGTTGGAACCATTTCGAATAATCAGAGCCTTACAAGTGTGCCACGAAATGTTAAGTGTCTCTGTCCCTCTCTCTCCCTCTCCATCTCTCCTWTAACAAGCATCCATGCTGTTGTTATTCCGCTAGGGACCTGTTTTTAGCGTATTACGTCTCCAGTCAATAACCAGTGTGGTGTGTGTGTGTTTATCCTGTGTTCCCATTTAATTAGCTAGTAAATAAATAATCAAACCAATTTGTGTAGTACTGAATCATAAGTAAGACTCGGATTTTGCAGATGCAAGGAGGTTACGACTGTTCACAACGATGATATGATAAGAGGTTATAACTAATAAGTTGACTGTTTATAGATGTGATAGGTAAAGACCTTTTAGAATTTAATTTGGGAGATGGTAACTCTTTAAAGAACCGCTCTTGTGGTGCCCCAGATCCTAATGAGTTAATTGTTACATGATTCATTTAATCAGGTAACAATTAAACATAGTTAGTTAATTAGATAAATAACAGCCTTCAGATTAATGTTAAAGTCAAGTCACGACATATGTGTGTCAATAGTGTTGCCCTGGAGCTAAACCCTCAGAAACAGCTCGTTTGGAGGGAGAAGTAAAGGGAAAGGTAGAGAAAGGCAGGTGTGTCCTGCTAAGTGACTCCGCCTGAGCCTGGGACTGCTGAGTGACAAATCCCCACTGAAAAACCCTCTTTGGCTCCAATGTTACTGGCTCCTTCCTCTGCACAGGTGGTCCCTGTCTCACACATCACACATACGCCAACAAACACGTACACACAGAGACACATACTGTATATTTCAACATTTTGGGGATAGTATTATTACTCTGCATTATTCTTTTTTGACAGAAAGGGATTAACAATGGTTCAAATGATCTTTGAATGGCCAGTCAGCAGTTTAAACAATTACAAAGCCAGTGTTTCCCCTATATTAATTTAACAGCAGCAGCTTACCGCTGCTGTACTGTTGCCACCGATGCAGAAAATATTGTGTATTTTCTATATATAAACAGAACAAAAATATAAACGTAACATGCAACAATTTCAAAGATTTTACTCAGTTACAGTTCATAGAAGGAAATCAGTCAAATGAAATAAAATTGTTAGGCCCTAATTTCTCGATTTCACATTGGGCAGTGGCACAGCCATGGGAGGGCATAGGCCCACCCACTTGGGAGCCAGGCCCATCCACTGGGGAGCCAGGCCCATCCACTGGGGAGCCAGGCCCAGCCAATCAGAATTAGTTTTTCACCACAAAAGGGCTTTATTACTGAAATACTCCTCAGCACCACCACCAAAATGTTGATCCCTCTAAAAATTCATAGACAGAGCTATGGATGCAAGGACAGACCATCCATGCTATCAAAATKATTACTCATGTTTTGAGGCTATACAGTATTTGTTCAAATKTWATTTGTTTACACACATTGGAGTAAWACAASCTTATATTTTGGGTTCTGATKGGGTATGAAACTGAAACTAAGCTCATGAGGCATTTATAAATTATATTCTTAAAGAATGAATGGGKACATATCAATAAGTCCAAAAATGGATGTAGCAACTGCTAATTGCCCCTTTAACTCTTTACCAAACTAGCCTATTATTTATGTTAAGTCATGTTCTTATTTGATTCTCCCAAACATAGTATATTAGTCATTCTCTGTATATAACTTTGGCACTCATCTGCACAATGTCCTGACAGCGGAGAAATCGTTTCTGAGGTGACCCTGTGTCTCTCTCCCAGGTCACAGTCTTTGTCACGACCTTGGACAGGGGTGATCATGTTTTCAGGTAGGTAAGGTAAGAACAGCTCACTCTTGCCTACGAATAACATCTCTTGACAGGCCAATGACACACAGACAAAAGGGAAACTACTCAGTGGCATGACAAATGGAAACCTACGCCACTTTCAGATGTCAGTCACAGGCTAATTTACCTAGATAACTTTGGCATACAGTTTTTCTGTATGGATCCCCATTAGCTTTTTCAGAAGCAGCAGCTACTCTTTCTGGGCTCCACAAAAAATACACAACAGATGACAAGCAACAAAACATTGACATACTGCCGACGAAGGACTGGTTCAAGCTTTAGCTATAGCCACACAAATAAAAAATACAGTGATATAGAAACAATACAACAAAAATAATACAAACAATACAGAACAAAAAATGATGTGTGTGTTTGTGTGTGTTTGTGTGTCTCCACACAGTCACAGCCGCTCCATGAGATGTTGTTTAATCCGTTTTTTAAAGGTGATGTTGCTGTTTGCTTGAGTAATTGGAGATGGAAGGGAGCTCCATGTGATCATGGCTCTGTATAAAATGTGTTGCCGTGAACTCGTTTTGGACTTGGGAATTGTGACTAGACCCCAGGTGGCATGACGTGGGGTATGTATGGATCAGTGGAGGCTCCTCAGAGGAGGAAGGGGAGGACAATCCTCCTCAGTGAATTTCATAAAAATCTAAAAAGTGAAACATTAAAAAAGTTAYCCTTTCTAGATAAAMCTATACTAAATATATTCACGCCATCTAATATATTCACGCCATCAACTAGCACCATGGTGTAGCCGGAAGACAGAGCAAATCAAATCAAATTTTATTAGTCACATGCGCCGACTACAACCTTACAGTGAAATGCTTACTTATGAGCCCCTAACCGACAGTGCAGTTCAAAAAATACAGATAAGAATAAAAGATAAAAGTAACAAGTAATTAAAGAGGAGCAGTAAAAAAAAATATATATATACCGGGGGGTGCCGGTACAGAGTCAATGTGTGGGGGCACCGGTTAGTTGAGGTAGTATGTACATGTACAGTCGTGGCCAAAAGTTTTGAGAATGACACAAATATAAATTTTCACAAAGTCTGCTGCCTCAAGTTTGTATGATGGCAATTTGCATATACTCCAGAATGTTATGAAGAGTGATCAGATGAATTGCAATTAATTGCAAAGTCCCTCTTTGCCATGCAAATGAACTGAATCCCCAAAAAACATTTCCACTGCGTTTCAGCCCTGCCACAAAAGGACCAGCTGACATCATGTCAGTGATTCTCTCGTTAACACAGGTGTGAGTGTTGACGAGGACAAGGCTGGAGATCACTCTGTCATGCTGATTGAGTTCGAATAACAGACTGGAAGCTTCAAAAGGAGGGTGGTGCTTGGAATCATTGTTCTTCCTCTGTCAMCCATGGTTGCCTGCAAGGAAACATGTGCCGTCATCATTGCTTTGCACAAAAAGGGCTTCACAGGCAAGGATATTGCTGCCAGTAAGATTGTACCTAAATCAAACATTTATCGCATCATCAAGAACTTCAAGGAGAGCGGTTCAATTGTTGTGAAGAAGGCTTCAGGGCACCCAAGAAAGTCCAGCAAGCGCCAGGACCGTCTACTAAAGTTGATTCAGCTGCGGGATCGGGGCACCACCAGTACAGAGCTTGCTCAGGAATGGCAGCATGCAGGTGTGAGTGCATCTGCAYGCACAGTGAGGCGAAGACTTTTGGAGGATGGCTTGGTGTCAAGAAGGGCAGCAAAGAAGCCACTTCTCTCCAGGAAAAACATCAGGGACAGACTGATATTCTGCAAAAGGTACAGGGATTGGACTTCTGAGGACTGGGGTAAAATCATTTTCTCTGATGAATCCCCTTTCCGATTGTTTGGGGCATTCGGAAAAAAACTTGTCTGGAAAAGACAAGGTGAGCGCTACCATCAGTCCTGTGTCATGCCAACAGTAAAGCATCCTGGGACCATTCATGTGTGGGGTTGCTCACTCACAATTTTGCCTAAGAACACAGCCATGAATAAAGAATGGTACCAACACATCCTCCGAAAGCAACTTCTCCCAACCATCCAGGAAGAGTTTGGTGACGAACAATGCCTTGTCCAGCATGATGGAGCACCTTGCCATAAGGCAAATGTGATAACTAAGTGGCTCGGGGAACAAAACATACATTTTTGGGGTCCATGGAGAGGAAACTTGTGGTCAATCCTCAAGAGGCGGGTGGACAAACAAAAMCCCACAAATTCTGACAAACTCCAAGCATTGATTATGCAAGAATGGGCTGCCATCAGTCAGGATGTGGCACAGAAGTTAATTGACAGCATGCCAGGGCGGATTGCAGATGTCTTGAAAAAGAAGGGTCAACACTGCAAATATTGACTCTTTGCATCAACTTCATGCCATTGTCATTTAAAGCCTTTGACACTAATGAAATGCTTGTAATTATACTTTAGTATTCCATAGTAACATCTGACAAAAATATCTAAAGACACTGAAGCAGCAAACTTTATGGAAATTAATATTTGTGTCAGTCTCAAAACTTTTGGCCACGACTGTAGGTAGAGTTCATTAACTTCTCTGGGATATGTGGGACGGTAGCGTCCCACTTGGCCAAAAGCCAGAAAAAATGTAGCGCGACAAATTCTAATATATTACTATAAAAATCAATCTTTCATGAAATCACACATGAAAGACACCAAATTAAAGCTACACATGTTGTGAATCCAGCCAACATGTCTGATTTCAAAAAGGATTTACGGCGAAAGCACACCAAACGATTATGTTAGCTCAGTACACAGCCACAGAAAAACACAGCCATTTTCCCAGCAAAAGATAGTAGTCACAAAAAGCAGAACTAGAGATAAAATTAATCACTAACCTTTGATGATCTTCATCAGATGACACTCATAGGACATCATGTTACACAATACATTTATGTTTGTTTTGATAATGTGCATATTTATATCCACAAATCTCGGTTTACATTGGCGCCATGTTCAGAAATGCCTCCAAAATATCCGGAGAAATTGCAGAGAGCCACGTCAAATAACAGAAATACTCATCATAAACTTTGATGAAAGATACATGTTTCACATATAATTAAAGATACACTTGTTCTTAATACAACCGCTGTGTCAGATTTCAAAAAAACTTTACGTAAAAAGCACACCATGCAATAATCTGAGACGCGCCTCAAAAATAACAACATTTCTCCGCCATGTTGGAGTCAACAGAAACGAAATTACATCATAAATATTCCTTACCTTTGATCATCTTCATCAGAATGCACTCCAGGAATCCTAGTTCCACATAAATCATTGTTTTGTTCGATAATGTCCATTAATTATGTCTAAGTACGCTACTTTTGCTAGCATGTTTAGTGCCCATGTCCAACGCTCGCGCAGATGCAGGCGAATCGGACGAAAACTTCAAAAAGTTATATAACAGGTCGAATAAACTGGTCAAACTAAGTAGAGAATCAATCTTCAGGATGTTGTTTATCATATATATCCAATAACGTTCCAACCGGAGCATTCCTTCATGTCTGTAGATGTTATGGAACGCAAGGCGATATCATGAGGAAAGCGCGTGACCAGGAACTGTCATTCTGCCAGACCAATGACTGAAACACCTCCATCCGGCCCCACATCACACTAGAGGCTTCATTCCATGTTCTACAGACTGTTGACATCTAGTGGAAGGCGTAGGAAGTGCAAACAGATCATATCAGGGAATTGAATAGGCGATGAGTTTAACATTGACCAGTCTCAGAATTCTCACTTCCTGTTTGGATTTCTCTCAGGTTTTTGCCTGCATATGAGTTCTGTTATACTCCAGACATCATTCAAACAGTTTTAGAAAACTTCAGAGTGTTTCATATCCTATAGTAATATAATATGCATATATTAGCATCTAGGACAGAGTAGGAGGCAGTTCACTATGGGCACGCAATTCATCCAAAAGTGAAATGCTGCCCCCTATATCAAAGAAGTTAAAGTGACTATGCATACATGACATCAGAGAGTGGCAGTGGTGGGAGAGGGGAGGAGGGGGGCAATGTGAATAGTCTGGGTAGCCATTTGACTAGATGGTTCAGGAGTCTTATGGACAGGGGGTAGAAGCTGTTTAGAAGCCTCTTGGACCTAGACTTGGCGCTCCAATACCGCTTGCCGTGTGGTAGCAGAGAGAACAGTCTATGACTAGGGTGGCTGGAGTCTTTGACAATGTTCAGGGCCTTCCTCTGACACCACCCTGGTATAGAGGTTCTGGATGTCAGGAAGCTTGGCCAGTGATGTACTGGGCTTTCGCACTACCCTCTGTAGTGCCTTGGGTCGGAGGCCGAGCAGTTTCCATACCAGGCAGTGATGCAACCAGTCAGGATGCTCTAGATGGAGCAGCTGTAGACCTTTTGAGGATCTGAGGACCCATGCCAAATCTTTTCAGTCCCTGAGGGGGAATAGGTTTTGTCGTGCCCGCTTCACGACTGACATGGTGTGCTTGGACCATGTTAGTTTGCTGGTGATGTGGACAAACAAGGAACTTGAAGCTCTCAACCTGCTCCTACCTACAGCCCCGTCGATGAGAATGGGGGCGTGCTCGGTATTCTTTTTCCTGTAGTCCACAATCATCTACTTTGTCTTGATCACATTGAGGGAGAGGTTGTTGTCCTGGCACCACATGGCTAGGTCTCTACCTCCTCCCTATAGGCTGTCTCGTTGTTGACGGTGATCATGCCTACCACTGTTGTGTCATCAGCAAATGTAATGATGGTGTTGGAGTCGTGCCTGGCCGTGCAGTCATGAGTGAACAGGGAGTACAGGAGGGGACTGAGCACACACCCCTGAGGGGCCCCTGTGTTGAGGCTCAGCGTGGAAGATGTGTTGTTACCTACCCTTATCACCTGCGGGGCGGCCCGTCAGGTAGTCCAGGATCCAGTTGCAGAGGGAGGTGTTTAGTCCCAGGGTCCTTAGCTTATTGATGAGCTTTGAGGGCACTATGGTGTTGAACGCTGAGCTGTAGTCAATGAATAGCATTTCTCACATAGGTGTTCCTTTTGTCCAGGTGGGAAAGGGCAGTGTGGAGTGCAATAGAGACTGCATCATCTGTGGATCTGTTGGGGCGGTATGCAAATTGGAGTGGGTCTAGGGGTTCTGGATGATGGTGTTGATGTGAGCCATGACCAGCCTTTCAAAGCATTTCATCGCTACAGACGTGAATGCTGCGGGTCGGTATCATTAGAGGCGGTTACCTTAGTGTTCTTGGGCACAGGCACTATGGTGGTCTGCTTAAAACATGTTGGTATTACAGACTCGGACAGGGAGAGGTTGAAAATGTCAGTGAAGACACTTGCTAGTTGGTCAGCGCATGCTCGCAGTACACGTCCTGGTAATCCATCTGGTCCCGCGGCMTTGTGAATGTTGACCTGTCTAAAAGTCTTTCTCACATAGCTGCGGTGAGCGTGATCTCACAGTCTTCCGGTACAGCTGGTGCTCTCATGCATGTTTCAGTGTTATTTGCCTCGAARCGGGYATAGAAGTAGTTTAGCTCGTCCGGTAGGCTCGTGTCACTGGGCAACTCTCGGCTGTGCTTCCCTTTGTAGTCTGAAATGGTTTGCAGGCCCTGCCACATCTGACGAGCGTCAGAGCCGGTGTAGTACGACTCGATCTTAGTCCTGTATTGATGCTTTGCCTGTTTGATGGTTCGTCGGAGGGTTTCTCTTCTGTCARATTTCTTATAARCTTCCGGGTTAGAGTCCCGCTCCTTGAAAGCGGCAGCTCTAGCCTTTAGCTCAGTGCAGATGCTGCCTGTAATCCATGGTTTCTGGTTGGGGTATGTACGTACGGTTTCTGTGGGGATGACGTCATCGATGCACTTATTGATGAAGCCAATGACAGATGTGATGTACTCCTCAATGCCATTGGAGGAATCCCAGAACATATTCCAGTCTGTGCTAGCAAAACAGTCCTGTAGCTTAGCATCTGCTTCATCTGACTACTTTGTTTATTGATCTAGTCACTGGTGCTTCCTGCTTAAATTTTTGCTTGTAAGCAGGAGTCAGGAGGATAGAATTAACCTATCAGAGCTCTTGCAGCATGAACTGACATGTTGTTCACCCAATCAAAGGATCAGAGAATGAATCTACAGTAATACTGAAATCATAAGCTACATCTAGCTAGAAGTGCAGTGCATTCACTTTGTAGTCTGTTGAGTAGTTGACTCAAAGAGAGAAAAAGAGAATAGTTGAACTTTTGAACAAATACATTTCTTCCAAAATTAAGGAGAAGAGAGAGAGAGAGATGTWTAWATATAATGAGCAAAGTGAGCATGCTGTTTTAATGTGGCTGCTATGAAAGTGAACTGTTTGCTTGTGATCAGGGGTGTATTAATTTATCAACCAAATCAGTTGAAACATTTTTTTTGAAAGGAAGCAAACAAAACGGGGATAAACATACCTAAATTTGTCCAATAGAAACTCTCATTTGCAACTGTTGGACTAATGATTACACCTTAGATCAGCTACATGCAGGCAAGAGTATGCAGGCGAGGTATTGAATGTGTCACTGTCTGTCACCTTGATTATTCAATATTCTCTCGACCTGTGCACCTACGTTGTAAACTTTCATTCATAGACTAGGTTGTAGCAACCTCATGATGGGTACAAGGAACATTTTAGTATCATGTAGTAGCCTAAACCTATAAATGTTACATTGAGCTGGGTGACTGGAATATGAATGACAGTCATCCAATATGCTGTAACAGAAATAAGGTCATGCTCATAAACAAAATGCACCCTCATCTTGAACATCATGGCAATTTCTTGCATGGAATAGCCTTAATTTTTCAGAACAAGAATAGACTAACGAGTTTCAGAAGAAAGTTCTYTGTTTCTGGCCATTTTGAGCCTGTAATCGAACCCACAAATGCTGATGCTCCAGATACTCAACTAGTCTGAAGAAGGCCAGTTTTATTGCTTCTTTACTCCGCACAACAGTTTTCAGCTGTGCTAACATAATTGCAAAAGCGTTTTCTAATGGTCAATTAGCCTTTTAAAATGATAAACTTGGATTGGCTAACACAACGTGCCATTGGAACACAGAAGTGATGTTTGCTGATATTGGGCCTCTGTACGCCTATGTAGATATTCCATTTAAAAAAACAGCCGTTTCCAGCTACAATAGTCATTTACAACATTAACCATGTCTACACTTTATTTCTGATCAATTTTGATGGTTATTTTAACGGACAAAAATTGTGCTTTTCGTTCAAAACAAGGACATTTCTAAGTAACCCCAAACTGTTGAATGGTAGTGTATGTATGTATGTATGTATGTATGTATGTATGTATGTATGTATGTATGTATGTATGTATGTATGTATGTATGTAATGTATGTATGTATGTATGTATGTATGTATGTATGTATGTATGTATGTATGTATGTATGTATGTATGTATTCATGTATGTATGTATGTATGTATTGTATGTATGTATGTATGTTGTATGTATGTATGTATGTATGTATGTATGTATGTATGTATGTATTGTATGTATGTATGGTATGTATGTATGTATGTAGTGTTGTGTATTAATGTTATATATTTGCAAAAGAATATATGGGGGATTGGAATTGATGCAGGCATTACACATCTGGCTAAAAGACTACTGTAAGCTGTCAGGTTTTGGCCAGGACTGTTTCTGTTTTTTTGTCACTAGATGTCCCCATTGCACCTTTTTTGTACCTTTTGTTTTCCCTTGCTCAAATTATTGTTTGCACCTGTATGTCGTTCCCTTGTTAGTATTTAATCCCTGTGTGTTCCTCAGTTCCTTGCTCAGTGTTTGTATGTTAGCAACGAGCCCCAGCCCCAGCCCAAGCCTTGTTGTGAAACATTTATTTTTCTCTTGTTGGATTTTCCAGAGGTTCTCTGGTTTTGTTCTTTTGTATTTTGTATTAGTCTTTTGAGGTTTGTTTTCCCTTGCTGTTTTACCACTTTGTGGATTTTCTTTGTATTTTGGAAGATATCTATTTTTTTATTAAACCACCATCTCTAGTACTGCTGTGTCTGCCTCGTCTTCTGGGTTCTGCCGATTTAGTGACTGTTTCTCGCACCGGGTCCTGACAGAAACACTGAGCCCTTAAAATGAACCCAGAGGCAGCCAGTACCCAGGCTTTTTCCCATGCTGTCCCACCACGAGGGGACTGTCCAACGTCACGAAGCTGCTCTGGTTCAGCAGAGGCCTTAATGGCTGGACATTCTCAACTTCTGTCGGAGATGAAGACTTCCATTAAGCAGATTTCTAATCAACTTTCTCCTGCAACCGCTTCTGCTCCAGTTCATCAGATTCAAAGTGCCCGTGGCAGTTAACCCCGGCTGAAACCTCGTCTGCCGCTCCCCAACGGTTCTCAGGTGATCCGAGTGTTGTAGGGGTTTTTCACCCAATGTTCTCTCTCCTTCGAGCTGCAACCCTCGTCATTTCCCACCGACCGGTCCAAGATAGCATATATCATCACCCTGCTGTCGGAAAAAGCCCTAGCCTGGGCTACTGCTGTGTGGGATGCCCAAAGTCCCTGCTGTGCAGCTACTCTACCTTTGCTGAAGAATTCAAGCGAGTGTTCAAGGTCCTACCAGCGGTCCTGACTCAGCCAAACAGCTCCTGACTCTTCCGCCAAGGTCGGCGCAGCGTGACGGACTATGCATCCAGTTCCGCACGGTGGCAGCAGCGAGTGCTGGAATGACGAGGCGCTCACAGTATGCTTTTTGAAGGGTCTTTCCGACACCATCCAAGATAACTGGTCACTCGGGAACCACCGGACAACCTCGAGTCCCTGATCAAGTTGGCTTCACGCATAGACCCAGCGTGAGAGAGAGAGAGCTCAACCGTAGATCTCTCACCCTAGCTCCTATCGGTCCCAGCTCCGAGTCTCCACCTTTATCCCGCTGACTCCACCGAACCCATGCAGGTTGGACGCATCTCCCAGGCTGAGAAGAGACGCCGGATGAGGGCGATGCTGTCTATATGCGGCAAACCGGGCCATTTCCTCTCCACGTGTCCCGGGCTCCAGGGAAAACGCACTCTCCCGTGCAGGCT
This sequence comes from Salvelinus sp. IW2-2015, assembly GCF_002910315.2. Classification (NCBI taxonomy): domain Eukaryota; kingdom Metazoa; phylum Chordata; class Actinopteri; order Salmoniformes; family Salmonidae; genus Salvelinus; species Salvelinus sp. IW2-2015. Next base: position 38,036 of record NW_019942882.1, on the reverse strand, counting down.
GGGAGGACGGTAACGGGAAACATAACCTCCTCTCATCCATCCAACTCCCGCCTCTCATTCCAGTTACCCTTTCCTGGACAACCACGAGCTTCCCCTTCAAGCTTGGTAGACTCTGGAGCCGCAGGTAACTTCATGATGGTGCTCTGGGCGAAGGAGAATGGCGTTCCCTCTGAACCTCTAAGTGACCCCATAAGGGTTACTACGTGGATGGAAGCCCTTTGGGATCTGGACTTGTCACTCGTGTCACTACCCCCTTGCGTCTTTCAGTTTCCCAACACCAGGAAGTGATGAACTTTCATCTGACCTCGTGTTCCGAGTTCCCTCTCGTCCTTGATACCCCTGGCTTCAACAGCATAACCCTCACACCGACTGGTCTGTGGCACTATCAAGCAGTGGGGTCCTACGTGCCAAGCCACTTGTATCTTCCCAAGTTCCCGAGTTCCCCTCCCGAGTCTCTTAGAATCCATCGACCTGTCCCGAGTTCCCGAGTGTTACATGACCTCAAAACCGGTATTTAGCAAACAGAGGGCCACCAAACTACCACCTCATAGACCTTACGATTGCCCATCGACCTGTTTCCGGGCACCTGCCCCCCAGGGGTCGGATCTTTTCCTATCTCCTCCGAACGAGCTGCTATGGATACCTACATCAAGGACGCTCTGGCAGCAGGCCTCATGCGTCCATCCACCTCGCCGGCGGGAGCAGGGTTTTTCTTTGTGGCCACAAAGACGGGGGATTACGTCCTGGCATCGACTACCGGGGACTTAATGCCATAACCGCCGTAACCGCTACCCGCTACCCCTTTATGGCCACAGCCTTGAGCTGCTCCAGGAAGCAGTGGTCTTCACTAAGCTTGACCTGCGGAACGCATACATCTGTGCGGATCAAACCCGGTGACGAGTGGAAGAACGCTTTCAACACGCCTACTGGTCACTACGAATACTTGGTGATGCCCTTCGGCCTGACCAACGCCCCGGCTGTGTTCCAAGCGCTCATAAACGATGTGCTTAGGGATATGCTTAACATTTCGTGTTTGTTTACTTGGATGACATCCTCATCTTTTCGAGCTCCCTTCAAGACACACACTAAGCATGTCAGACAAGTGCTCAAACGCCTCTAGACAGCCATTGTACGTTAAGCCGGAAAAGTGTGATTCCATTCCTCTCGAGTACAGTTCCTGGATTTGTAGTGAACCCGTCGAGTCAGATGGCCCTAAGAAGGAGGGCGGTAGCAGATTGGCCCACCCCCAAGTCCGTTAAGGAAGTTCAGCGTTTCTCTGGCTTCACTAACTTCTACCGCAAGTTCATCAAGAACTTCAAGCTCGGTGGCAGCCCTTCTTCGCTTTAACCAGGGTGGCAACACAAGGTTTCTGTGGGAAGAGAGCTGAGACGTGCCTTCCAAGGACTCAAGCAGCGCATTCCTCTCTGCTCCATCCTGACCTACCCGACGGCGGATGAACTTTTGTGGTGGAGGTAGACGCATCAGAGGTTGGTGTTGGAGCTGTCCTGTCCTCAAGAGGGGTGAAGACCAAGAGGCTTCATCCTTGCGCCTCTTCTCTCACCGGCTTACCCCGGCCCGAGAGAATACGATGTGGGGGATCGTGATCCTAGAGGTTAAATGGCATTGAACGGAATGGAGACACTGGCCCCCCCCTTCGGACGGGGGCTTCTCAAACCGTTCAAGTGCTTAACGGACCACAAAAAATCTGGAGTTATGCAGCAGGCGAAGCGGTGAACTCAGACAACGCTCGATGGTCTCTTTTCTTCAGCGATTCCAGTTTTTCTCACCTATAGAACCCGGGTCGAAGAATCTCAAACCGGATTGCCTTGTCCACGAGTCTCTCTACCTGCCATTTCGGAAAGATACTGAATGACTGTTCTTTCCTGCCGCTAAGATCGTGGCTCCGATCTCGTGGGATGGGGCAGTGGAGCATGAGGATACCGTGAAAAAACTCAAACCATCGAACGCGGGCCCTGGAGGGAGGTCTGCTAATCGGTTGTTTGTTCCCAGGCAGCAGGAGGTCCCAGTCCTTCTGTGGGGGGGCACTCCTCTCGCCTACCTGTCACCCGGGCGTAGGTCGGCACCTTGGAGTTCATCAGCGTACAGTTTGGTGGCCCACATAAAAGAAGACGTTGCAACTTTCCGTCAAAGGCTGTCCGTGTGCGCCAGGGCAAATCTTCTCACCTCGACCCTCAGGACTCCTTCACCCTTTATCTATTCCCGCACCGACCCTGGTCCCATACTCGCTGGACTTTACTTTACTGGCCCTTCCTCTCGTCCATGGTTTTAATACTACGATCCACGTCATCATCAGCTCCTGGGTCTGCCAAGGACATACTGGACCCTGACTCATTCGTCAGTTCAGGGCCCTCACCCTGAAAGGCTGTAGGAAAAAAGGTTTCTATAAGGCGGCCAGGTTTTGTTCCCTTGACCCAAATTACCTTCTGCCAAGGAAACAGCTGAGTGGTGATTAACCATGTGTTCCGAGTCTTTGGCATCGCAAGATAATGGTTTCCCGACAGAGTCCCAAGTTCGCCTCAAGGTTTTGGAAGGCCTTCTGCCAACTCATCGGGCCACGGCCACGTTTATCTCAGGGTACCATCCGGAGTCCAACGGCCAAACTGAGAGATGAATCAGAGCTGGAAACCACCCTCAAGATGGTATGGTTTTCCAACAACCCATCCCACATGGTCATTCCCTTCATTGTTTGGGTTTTGAAGTTACGCCGCACAACACCTTGTGCCCTCCTCCACTGGTATTCCCGCACGAAGTGTCAGTTTGGCTATGCTCCCTCTAATTGTTCCCGGACAGGAGGCAGAAGTCCGAGTGCCTTCCAGCCTCGAGGTTCATATACGACCGCTGTCGGCTTACCGTGGAAGAAGGCCCGTCTTTAACTTCCTTGCGTTCCTCACAGCAGTACAAACGACAAGCCAACAGAACGTCGCCGTCCGTCCTACCCTGTACCCCCAGAGAGTATGGCTCTCACAAAAAACTTAACCGCTACGGGTGAGTCTCGCAAGCTGTTTCCAGAGATTCATCGGACCCTTTAAGTGCCAAGGAGAGTCCCAATCCGCGTTACTTTTTCGCCTGCACTTACCCAACTCCCTTAAAATCAAATCCCACTTTTCACAATTTCTTTATTAAAACCTGTTTGTTTTTTCTCCCCTTATTCCGGCAGGCAGACTCCCCCTCCGCCCCGTTCAATCGGGAGGCCAGTCCGGCTTATACCACGTCCAACCGATACTGGACTCCCGCCGGGTGCAGCAGGTCTGCAGTTCATCTGGTGGACTGGGAAGGCTACGGTCCCGAGGACGCTCCTGGGTTCTGCCAAGGACATACTGGACCCTGACCTCATTCGTCAGTTTCAGGGCCCTCCACCTCTGAGAAGGCTGGTTAGGGAACGTCAGGAGCCGTTCCTAGGCGGGGGATTCTGTCGTTTTGGCCAGGAACTGTTCTGGTTTTTTGTCACTAGATGTCCCCATTGCACGCTTTTTTTGTACCTTTGTTTTTTCCCTTGCATCTAATTATTGTTGCACCTGTAATGTCGTCCCTTTGTTAGTATTTAATCCCTGTGTGTTCCTCAGTTCCCTTGCTCAGTGTTTGTATGTTAGCACCCAGCCCCAGCCCAAGCCTTGTTTGTGAACATATCTTTTTCTCATTGTTGGATTTCCAGAAGGTTCTCTGGTTTTTGTTCTTTTGTATTTGGATTAGTCTTTGCTGTTTTTACCCACTTTGTGGATTTCTTTGTATTTTGGAAATATCTAATTTTTTATTTAAACACCATCTCTATACTGCTGTGCTGCCTCATCTTTCTGGGTCTGCCGATATTAGTGACTGTTTCTCGCACCGGTCCTGACAGTAAGCCTCTGCTGGAGTCACTTTTATTGATAACTTAGACACCTTTCTGGAAACAGAAGATACTCTACAGGAATGACGGAGTCCATCCAAATCATCTTGGGTCCTGGATGTCCACGTATTTCAAGGCTGCGTTGAAACAATGACTAGTAAATGATCCAAGACCAGCTCAGTTAATCCCTACCGTGTAACGATATAACCGAAGGTGGCTTCCCTCCTGTTCAGTGGCGCTCGGCGGCGTCGTCGCCGGTCTACTAGCTGCCACCGATCCCTTTTTCCTTTTCGTTTGGTTTTGACTAATTGATTTCACCTGTTTATTGTTTGGTTGTAAGGGTGGTGCTATTTAAGTTCGTTTAGCCCGTTTCTGTTTGTGCGGGCTTGTTTTTCTGTTTTGTATGAGGTTGTTCGTTTATTTTGGGGTTTTCCACAGTCTGGATTTATTTTCCAGTGTGTACTTTATTCAAGTCGGATTTTTACGCCAATGTTTTGACGTTACCAGTTGTCCTTCTGGTTGGACAATAAAGAGTGGTTTTTCCCATATCTTTGCTCTCTGCGCCTGACTCCTCACAATTGTCCTCATTGATCGTAAACACTACCATTGTGACAATGAGTCGTCATAATGCTGCATCAAATGCACATAATCTTAGGGGCATTGGAAAACACAATGTAAGTAATTTAATTTATGTACCCCTAATTGCACCGAATACATCTATCTATCCTACAGCTATTGTAAGCTGTAATCATGAGCCTATAAACCAGAGTTACACTGTTAGCACTGAGGCGATGTGCAATAGTAGGAAGACCACTTTATGCAGCTCACCCTGCACTATCAGCTCCCATGTAAATAACATGAGTAAGTCTACCTCTAATAAGCTTCCCAGTAAAGCATTAAAAACAATCAAGCAACCCAGAAAAGTGCTAAAATAACCCATATTAACATATGTAGCCCAAGAAACAAGGTCCATGAAGTCAATAACTTGCTTGTAACAGATTACATTCATATTCTGACTATCTTTGAAACTCACTTACGTAGATAATACCTTTGATTATATAGTGGTAGCAATACATGGTTATAACATCTACCGAAAAGACAGAAATGCCAACAGAGGCAGTGTTGCTGTTTATATTCAGAACCAAATTCCTGTAAAGTTTAGAGATGATCTAATGTTAAATAATGTTGAAGTAATATGTCTACAGGTTCATCTGCCTCACCTAAAGCCCATTCCTGTAGGAAGCTGCCATATACCACCAAGTGCTAACAGTCAGTATCTGGATAATATGGGTGAAATGCTTGATAATGTATGTGATATCAACAGAAAAGTATATTTTCTGGGTGATTTAAATATTGACTSGCTTTCATCAAGCTGTCCACTCAGGAAAAAACTTCAAACTGTAAMCAGTGCCTGCAACCTGGATCAGGTTGTCAGTCAACCTACCAGGATAGTTACAAACAGCACAGGAATTAAATCATCAACATGTATGAAAATAAATAAATAAATAMAAAATATTGTGATCACTACATCCTATGGATTTGGATACTGCTTTAAAGCGAATATCTGCAGCATCTTAACTGCAGATATTCGCTTTAAAGCAGTATCCAAATGTTGGACTGGCGGGCAGGTGCAGGCAGCGATCGGTTGAAGAGCATGCATTTAGTTTTACTTGTATTTAAGAGAAGTTGGAGGCCACCCACCCCCCGGAAAGGGGAAGAGATGATGATTGTACGATAGTATAGTGTTTCGATTGTGTATAGAGTTACGGCAGAATACTAGGATAGTAGTAGTAAATCTAGTTGATTTAGTAGGTTTCGCTCTACGATAGTTCCGACTAGAGGGACTTTACTTTACGGTAAGCGAGGTGGTAGGTTGATGTTCGTCTGCTAGGACGGATATGTCAGTGTTGGTATGGCATACATTAGAGTTTGAGCTTACTATGGTGAAGATGCAAGGATTAGGAGAGAAGTTGAGGAATACTGTAGTGGGCAGCTTAATTTAGGATTAAGCAGTGTGAGTTTCATTCATTCAAGGTAGTTGTGAACTTGGCTTTTTTCAAACAAGTGCACGTTATGCTCGCAACCAGATTTAGTCGTCCTCTGATTGGCTGTCTCTTGTAGGAGATCTACGTCGCGTGCTTTTGTGCTTTTAGTTCTTTCTTGTTAGATAATAGTTTAGGTACTACTCTTTACTACTTTCTTCCCTCTGCGGCTGCACTCCATCTTGTCACCAGCTTCTTTTCGTTCTTTCTTCACACACACAACATGTTTTTGGACACAGCTGCACACACAGGACACACGCACACACACCTGTCTAAGCCAAACTACTTACTTAAAGACAACGTATTCAATCATCATGGGTACTGAAGTTGTCGTTGCTTTATTGCCTGTGCACTGTCCATATAGTACCAGCATGTGGATACTGTGGCCTGCTGGGTGAAGGTAAGGGCTTGACGTTTGGGATAGCTGGACTATTAGTTTCGTATGTGTTCGACGTGGGTACTACTTTATGCTCGATTAACACTTGACATTTCAGAGGGGCAGGAGAGCTGGCATGGTTGGAGTGGCGGATGAGCCAGGGTACACAGAAAGGTCAGGTGAGACATGGGGAGGTGGATGTAAAGATGAGAGATGCAAAATAAAGTGAAAGGAGGGGGAATAGTGAAGCTCTAAAGGTCGGTGTTGTCGTATTCGCAAGAGGAAATATTATAACCTGAATTCTAAAGGATTACGATATTGAATGATTGTTGGTGACGTTACATTGATGTTCTTCGAGAGAATGGCTATGCCACTTGGGACGATACAACTGGCCTCTGCAATGATTGATAGGTGTAGAGGAAGGGTTGGCAAGGGTCACTCTTGGTGAATATTCTTCGGCAGATTATGATAAGCAGTTGAGGGGTGTAAGGTCAGACTTGGATAAAACAGGATATGTATACTAGGTTTTTTCCCCAGGAGATTGTATTGGGATAGCATTTGATTATGTTGTAAAAGCGTGGCACTGAATTTGGTCTAGATAGTGGAGGAAGTAAAAGTGCCCTATGTGTTTCCATTCGGTCTCTAGTCAAGTATCAAGTTCAATTGTTTTCTGATGCGCAAAGAGGTGTATCGTGGAACTTGGATGTGTTGTATGAGTGTTCCTTACTGTCGTATTTCAGTGGAGTAAGTCATACGGAATTTATATGAATGTTTGGAAAAAAAGCGTTCCGTGAAGGTTAATGTCGGAGGTAATTTTCATTTCTTTGTTTATGCTGTAGCAACCTAGAGATTGTAATGTTGTTATGTTGATACAAACTTACCACATAGATCTCTTGGGTTGAATTAGAGAAGTCTATCGACCTAAATGGGAGTGAGGAGACTTATGGACAACCCTTAGGACGAGGTTCTGATATGGGTCAAGCAATTCCCTGGTGGGCCATTGGGAGGTTATTTGAGCTCTGGGTATGATGCGTTGGTGTGGTTTTAGCGTTATTCGGTGGGGTCACGCAGGAGTTGGGCTTTAGACCTTACTCCAGGCGTGAAGGAGCAGTGATCAACTTCTAGTAGGGGCTTATTGGGTAATAGATGTTGTCGGCAAATAGTGATGGGAATATGTGGTTCTACTGCTATTTTTACACCTCGGGTCTCAGTATAATACTTTTTTGATGCCATCCCAGACTGTCAGACTTCTGGCCTTAGCGCTGGGTTCGTCTTTTCCATTTGATTTTTTTTAGTTCGGGGTATAGTAAGACGTTTCAGTCAGTTTTTCACTTGCTTCAGCACTTTGAAGGGTGTTTATCGGATGGTTTATTTTTGGCTTCAGATGGGGCTCGGGGCGCTGCTTATATAGGTTAACTGGGAATAAGTACGCATTTTTGTTATTTATTAGGATTATGGCGTTGCGGGGAAGTGACTATTTGTGATCGTGTTGGGTAGGTTGGTATACTCCTGCTATTATTAACTTGGCTCTTACAGGGACTGGGGCAATCATAGGACCCTTTTACATCATTAAGACTTTATTGAATGAATTCACTTGGATGCTTGGGTTTGGACCGGTGGGCTTCTTGGATGAACCTCCTTATAGCCTATACCATTGGCCTTGGATTAGCAGGGTTCGCTCGGTTGAGTGGTCGTTGAACTGGCACAATAGGTCAGTTTTTCTTGGAGATAGTTTGATCAAGGTGATATATGTTAGTAGATGAAGGTGAAGACTCTAGTTGGTAAAGATTGACGTTTAGGGATACAGAGATCGGTAGAACGACAGACGCAGTAGTAGATTATAGTTGTACAGTTGCTTGTGATTTGTTCGGGTACTTTTGTCACAGGGGATTACTATTTGCTTATGCAGTAGGAAAGCTTGCAAGAGTTTGGCTAAGGGATGAAGATTCTGGGACAATTATATTTATTTTATTTCAGGGGTGTAGGAGTTTGGTTGAGTCGTTGACGCTAGACTTTAAGTATTCTGAGGTGTACCCTCTGTAGACTTTTGCTCTACTAGATCTGCACCCGTATGCCAATTGTTCCCAGTGAGCATATCGCGAAACATCTCTTGTCACGGGGGTTTGGGTAGCACTTGAATTGAGCGGGGGGATAAGGATGTGCAGACTATAATGGATGTTAAAAGGTAAGCATTCGTTCTTTGCGGTAGACGGCAGGATTGGGGCATTTGGGAAGGGGTGAGTCAGACAAATGACAATATTCACAAGTTGGTTTAATGCTTATAGCGGATGCGGCGGTATGCATCGACATTTGGCACTTCCGCCATATATTAGCACTGGTAGCCCGGATCAGCTAACGTCGCCAATAGCCTTCGCAGATATGCTAGGTCTCGCCACTCTTGTCTCCATGTGTGAGTATGTGACATAGCTCTGGTCTGAATATATGAGGTCACTGACAAAATCTGGACCTTTTTCCTGTAAAAAGATCAGATAGCTTACGAGGACTAGATCATGGATCCTGGACTTTTCTATCAATGCATTAAAATGAACATTCTCTGTTGGGAGGAGAAAAATGTTGTTTGCTTCAGTCTTTGCTTATATGACTGCATTTACGCATTTCGTGGTTCAAAGGCTTCATCTCTGTTTTCGTGTGGCAGGTGTGGTGATATTTGTCTCCTCAGAGAGATTGTTGTTTAGAGGAGAGGAACGTGTTTGGGATACATACTTCCCAGCATATCAATTTTTAAGGTGAGGCCTGTCGAATCAGGATTGCGCTGGTAGGCTATATTTAAAGGGTTTCGATAGAGGAGAGAGCCTAAATCGTAAGAAGCCATGTCATTATACCAAAGTCGACACTTTCAACCCAGCAGCTGCCAACACGAACTTATTCCTATTCCATGGGCTTATCATATTATAATGCCTTCGTAGAAGGTCAAGATCCAAACTTTCGAATCCCCATACCTTCTCCGTTATGCAATCTGGTTTCCTAGCTGGTCATGGTGCACCTCAGCCACGCTCAGGGTCCTAAACGATATCCTAACCGCCATCGATAAGACAATACTGTGCAGCGTATTCATAGACCTGGCCAAGGCTTTCGACTCTCTCAATCACCACATCCTCATCGGCAGACTCGATAGCCTTGGTTTTCAAATGATTGCCTCGCCTGGTTCACCTATCTTCTCTGATAGAGTTCAGTGTGTCAAAGTGGGCCTGTTGTCCGGGCTCTGGCAGTCTCTATGGGGGTGCCACAGGGTTCAATTTTGGACCGACTCTCTTCTCTGTATACACAATGCTGTCGCTCTTGCTGCTGGTGAGTCTCTGATCCACCTCTACGCAGACGACACCATTCTGTATACATCTGGCCTTCTTTGGACTGTGTTAAACAACCTCTCAGACGAGCTTCATGTGATAAGCAACTATCCTTGGCCGGC